>NW_012100432.1:4665489-4709693 GCF_000951045.1 Mandrillus leucophaeus | reverse complement strand
CACACACACCACATATGCCCACACACATACACAGGTCCACACACACATGCTCACACACATGCACACACACCACACATACACAAACACTCCCCACCACACACCAGACACCGTGTGCATGTGCACATACCACATACATATACACACCCACACACACCACATACATCACATATGCCACACATCACACACAGATACCACACTCACACATAGCCCTCACACACCGCACCCTCCCACATGCACGTGCACTCACAACACAGGGCACACACACCACACATCCATATACCACATGCACATATGTGCACCGCGCACACACACACATACACTACGCAGACACACACGCCCTGCTTCTTGGCTTGCCTTCTCGTTTTGGAACATCCTGTTCCAGGCAGCCTGGGAGAAGGCGCTCAGACACTCCTTGGGCCAGCCCCTCCCGCTCTGCTCCCAGGGTTTCCGCCTCCTGTCGCCGCCCTTGCTGGGTGGTGGGGAGGGGGGCGGCCCTCCTGGCATGAGGCTGAGCGCAGTGTCCTGGATGTGGACTCCTTTGGCAGCAACTCCTCCTTCCAGCTCCTCTGGAGGAGAGGGATGAGCAGGGGAAGGCTGGGGAGGGGAGGTGTCTTGCTCACTTCATTTCTCTGCCTGGGGCCCCCAACTTCCCCTGGAGTCAAGCAGGGCTCCCCAGGCGATCTCGGTACCTGGGCGAACACTGGCAGGAACCCAGCCCAGAGAAGCAGCTGGGAGTTCTAAGCCCGAGGGAAGAGCTGTTCATCTCCGGCAGACTGGGGCTGCTTTCTGCTTGAGCGGGCCACACTCTAGGCAGAGGGGCTCTCTGGGCCTCCTTCTGGCACCTGGACTCCACCACTTACTAGCCTTGTGATCACACTAGGCACATTAACTGGGGTTTAGGAGCCTCAGCTTCCTCCTCTTTAAAATAGAGAGGTTAACAGAGCCCACCTGCTTGGGTCTGGGTGACGACGAAACGAAGAACACGTGGAGAGGGCTCAGGGCAGAGTCTGGTAGCTCCTGTGACTGCCGGCTTGGGGCTCATTTGTTCCAACCAGGCAATTTGGTGGCCAGGCCAAAGGGGGGCTCTAGAAGCTTCTTTCCATGCCCCTTGTCTCACCTGGCTCCATGACCCCCTGCCCTATTTCAGCTTCCAGTCACCGAGGGTTTCTAAGTGCCCAACACCACGCTAGGTGCTCTGTTGACGTTATCACCCTGCGCCCTCACAGTAGCCCCATGATGTCGGTGCCCGTGCTATGCCCATTTTACAAAGGAAGAAACTGAGGTTCTGGGAGTTAGACTAATATGCCCAAAGCCGCAGGTAGTGAGTGGAAGAGCCAGAACTGGCTGACTTCCTGAGGCCCGTAGGCTGGCATGGTGCCTGCCCTGTTACTGAAAGCCACATGTGCATCTTTGGGGCCTTTGGGGAGGGTGGGGAGGTGTCTTCCCTGCCCCAGTTACCCCAGGTTCCCAGCTTCTGCTCTATCTTGTACTGGTTACCTGATATGTTTGTTGACAACATTCATTGACTTTGGATTGGTGGAGTTGAGTGGATATTGGTGGAAGCACAGGCACTCCAGAAGCTGGGGGGCGGGGGGAGGCACTCCTCAGCCTGGGGAGGCCCCAGGAACACTTCCAAAGCTCTGGTTTGGCTGAGCAGTTCATATCTGAAAGGAACGTACGAGAAGGCTTCGGGAGACACAGAAGCTATTATGGGCGTAGCGGAGGCCGGAGGAGAACGGCATCCAAATCTCCACATCATGTGGACCTTGCTGTCGATAACAACAATCTTAATGACAACTCTCTACAGGCCCTGGGCTCCACAGGAGGTCGGAGGAGGGTGTCTTTATCCAGAAACCCTTTCTATTAACAGTAACAACGTAAGGATGCCACCCAGTGCCTCTGGGGCTGGCAGCGAGAGGACTCCAGTTTGGGGCCACCCCCTAGGAGAGATTCCTGTGAGGAGCCCTCCAAGGGCCTCGCAGTGATGCCCCCCAGCCTTCCAGCTTTCCCTCAAACCCCAGGTGGCTCTGCCAAGGTCTCTCGTTATTTGGAATCGCACTTGGCAGTGATGACACTTTTTGAAGGGCTGCAGGGTGGAAGTCGGCAGCAGAAGCCCTTAATTCCCAGACCCGAGGGGGCTTTGCAAAGACAGCTCCTCTCCCGCTGAGCACAAACCCACCATTTCTCTCACTTCCAGGCTCCGAGGAGGAGGGCCAGGCCACAGTGTGAAATGCTCTTAGAGGACTCCTGCTGGGGTGACAAGGCTCAGAAGAAAAAGGCAGATGGCTCCCCACTGCCCTCGGATGACATCCAAACGGCCTGCCTGCCGAATTAACAAAGGCCATCCTCATCCTGCCTCCAGGCACTGCTCCAGCCCAGGCCTTTGCCACACACACCATTCCAGCTACTGCGAGCTTCTCAGTCCTTACAGCAGGACTCCTGGCACCCCAAGCTGCCCCCTCTACAGAGAATATGCTTCCCTCCCATCATCTCTCAGCTAACTCCTATGCATCCTTCAGGACTTAGGCGTCACTTCCTCCAAGAAGCCTTCCCAGAATGCCTCTCTCCTAGCTTCTAGTAGCCTCGGGCATTCTTTAGCTTGTACATTGCATTCTCCTGGTGTCTTCTCACTATCTTCCTCTGTGCATGTCTGTCTCTGTCCATTTCCCCTTTTCATAAGGACACAAGTTATATTGGATTAGGGCCCATTCTAATCATTTTATGTTAACTTGATTACTTCTGTAAGAGCCTATCTCCAAATAAGGTCACATTCTGAGGTTCTGGAGTTTAGGAGTTCAAAACGTCTTTGAGAGCGAGCACAATTAAACCAGAACACTTGCTTCGTGACCTTAACTTCTAAGCTAAGTGTATATCTTAACTTCCCTGAGCCCTGCTTTTCTGTCTGTTTAAATAGGGATTGTGAAAGGGAGAAGAATTGCTCCAGGATGCTGGGGACTTTGGCTCAAGACTGGGTTCCACTGAGCGGCTGTGTGACCTTGGGCAGCCCCTTATCCTGTCTGAATCAGTTATCTACTGCTGCAAACAGACCACCTCCAAGCTCCGTGACTTACAACAACATAATATATTTTGCTCGTAAATCTGCAATTTGGGCAGGGCACAGAGAGGAGGGCTTTTCTCAGTTCCCATGTGACAGAAGCTGAGGCAGCTCCACTGGGTTGGAGAAGACACTTTCAAGATGGCTCGCTCATGTGGCTGTGGCTAGCAAGTAGGTCTGTCTGTCGGCTGGGAGCTCAGCCTGGAGCTGTGGGTTGGGGACCTTGGATTTTCTCCATGTGTAGGATTTTCTCCATGTGTAGGATTTTCTCCATGGGCTGTGTGGGCTTCCTCACAGCATGGTGGCTGGATCCCAAGAGTGAGCATCCCAAAAGAACCAGGCAGAAGTTGCATTGTCTTTTATGACCGGGCCTTGGAAGTTGCGTAGTGTCAATTCCACCATAGTCACAAGCCTGCCCAGATGCCAGGGGAGAGAACCCAGGCTCTGCCTCCTGGTGGAAGAGTGCCAAAGTTATGTATTTTGGAAAACACGATTTGCCACATCCTTCACTGACTTAGGCAACAAGAGTTACCACTTAACCAGGCACAGGTGGTGAGCTGGGACCTTTACACATATGATCTCTTCTAATCCCCACAACAACCGCCGGCTGCTGGCGGTATTGTTAGCTCATTCCATGAATTAGGAAATTGAGGTTCAGAGAGGTGACTTGCCCAAGGTCACCCAGCTAGACAGTGACAGAGTCAGACCTTCCTTCCCTCCAGAGCCTTGTGTTACTCAGGTGGACATCACTAGTCACTGCTGTCTAGAAGATCCTGCCCACCCCTCCTCCCTCCTCCTTTGGAGGCCCCCAAACTTAGTGCTTATAGTGTTCTTGGCCTTGTGAAGTTTGCCTTTTGTACCCAGTCTTTTCTCATGTAAGAAGATCCAACTGGTGGTGGGGTGAGGCTGGTGTGGGCCTCTGAGCCAGCCTTTAGGCACACGGTGGATTAAAGAAGCTTTTGTGGGCTGGGAACACTGTTTCTACGGGAAAAGCATTCAGAGTCCGTCCCATTGATTTTCAGACACTTCTGGAAACTTCTAGAAACATAGACACTGCCTTTACCAATAACTTCATCTAGATTGATATGTAGGTAAACGTGTGTGTGTGGTGGTGGTGGTGTTTCTTTAAATATAGGGTTTAGAATCTGACAAATTTGGCCGGGCGCGGTGGCTCACGCCTGTAATCCCAGCACTTTGGGAGGCCGAGGCAGGCGGATCACAAGGTCAGGAGATCGAGACCACAGTGAAACCCCGTCTCTACTAAAAATACAAAAAATTAGCCGGGCGCGGTGGCGGGCGCCTGTAGTCCCAGCTACTCAGGAGGCTGAGGCAGGAGAACGGCGTGAACCTGGGAGGCGGAGCTTGTAGTGAGCCGAGATCGCGCCATTGCACTCCAGCCTGGGCGACAGCGTGAGACTCAAAAAAAAAAAAAAAAAGAATCTGACAAATTCGGTCTGAGTTTCTCTTTTCTTTTTTGAGACAGGGTTTTGCTCTTACCCAGACTGGAGTACAGAGACATGATCTCGGTTCCCTGCAACCTCCATCTTCTGGGTTCAAGTGATTCTCCTGCCTCAGTCTTCCGAGTAGTTGGGATTACAGCCATGTACCACCATGCCCAGCTAATTTTTGTATTTTTAGTAGAGACAGGGTTTCACCATGTTGGCCAGGCTGGTCTCGAACTCCTGACCTCATGTGATCCACCTGCTTCGGCCTCCCAAAGCAGGGGATTATAGGCGTGAACCACCATGCCCGGCTGGGTCTGAGTTAAATTCTATAATAATAGTCAAAGGGCATTACTTTATAATCAGAATACAAAGACCCAACCCTCACCACCACCCCATTTTACAGATGAAGAGTCTGAGGTTCAGAGAGGTGAACTGACTTACTCAAGGTCACAGAATGAGTAAGGGTAGGAATGGGGAATTGACTCTTGTGCCTGAGCCCTTTTCATCTTAACTCCTCCACTTAAGGCTGAGTCACGAATTAGCCATTGGATGAAAAAAATGACAGTGGTTGCATGGCTGGTGTGAGGAACCCGGCTCCTCGAGGCTCTGCACCAGCTGGTGTTCAAGGGGAGAATGAGCATTTGTGCAGCTTGGTGGTTAGGTCAAGGTTTACCAGACTGAAGATTCCCAGAGACCTGGCCTAGGATCTTGGCTTTGCTGCTTACTGACTGTCCTGTCACCTTGGAAAAACACGTAGCCTCCCTGAGAATTCAATTCCCTGCCTGTGAGAGGGGTCTAATAATATCAACTTTACTGGGTCATTGTGGGTAGGAAGGAAGAAAATGCCCGTGGAGGTCTTTGCACAGGGTCTGGCACATGGGACACCTTCAGTAAAGGCATCTGTTTTATTCATATCCAGAGATATCTGAGATGGAGCTGGTGTCAGAGGCTTGGCACGTGGAGTTGCTCCATTGCTCCATAAATGTTTGTTGCCTGAATGGAAAATCTTATTTTCTAGAGATGGAAAACTGAGGCCCACAGAACGAATTTTTCATGCTCATACAATGACAGATAGGCAAGGAGGACCTGAAGCATGAATGAATGCATGAACAAATGAATGAATGACTTCTGTGTTAGGCTGGATTCCCTCGGAAGCAGACTCTGAGGCGAAGATTTGAGGACCAGTAGTTCGTGTGGGAGGCGACCCCAGGAAACTCTGGGAGGATGTGAGAAGCAGGGGACATTAATAAGCAGGTTACTGCTGTGGGTGACGGGGACTCTATCCCATCAGGGACCCTGGGAGACAGTGGGGGCATGAGCCTCCAATTCCCCCTGCGTATCCCTGCGGGTGCTCCTGGGGTGCTAATTCCATGTCCTCCCCTGGCCAAGCACGCTCCTGGACAGAGGGCGCCATGCACAGAGGGGTGTAGGCACTTGCCCAAGAAACCTGTGGGTGTCAGGGAGCAGCGAGGGCTGATGGGGTATAGGCAAGGCACCAACAGACTCGACTTGGGCTCTGGTAGCTCTCTGATTCTAGATGTCCTTGGAAGGCAAAATATGATTCTGAAAACAATCTCCCTGTAATCCTTCCTCTTCTGCATTCTGAAGCACCCGCACTAACCCTCTGGTCTCTGTCTGAAGCGCCTTCTCCCACTGCCACCTTCACTAGCATTTTCTCCCCAGTCCCTCTGTAGCAGGGGGATCCTGCCTGGAGAGCGAGCTGAACCTCTGAGGTTGCAGTGGGGAAATGGGTGGTCAGAGCTTGAAGGAGCTGGTTTGGACAGGGCCACTTAAAGCACTTTTGGCTAAGGGAGCAAGGAAGGGGCTCTCTGTACAGGTGTCCAGAGGCCACTGGCCTGTTTTTTGCCCACACCACTGCTGCCTGCATATCTAGGCTGGGCTCTGAGTCTGGGATGGAAGCTGAAGTCACCCTTTTCTGTGGGATAAGGGGACAAGCTGCCTGCCTAGCATGGGGGAAGCTGACATTCCCGCTAGACTTGAAGTTAGGCTTTGGTACTAATCGTGGCTGTGCCGCTTCTGGCTGTGACCTTGGGCAAGTCTCCAGGTTCGTTCTTCTGCATCTATAAAATGAAGGCAGTTTTAATGCCAATTTCACAGGGCTCATATGAACGTGGCATTAGCTATGGACACATTTGATAAATGATAGAGTGAAGGTAAAGACTGTCTCCCTATGTCAGCTTGAAACCTGGGGCTTCCTTGGGTTTGTTCTTGGAGGATTTGAGCTTTTGAGGATCCTTGGGAATCACATGCTATTGGCTTAGATGTTAGGGTCCACTCAGCTGACTTGACATTGGGGGCACAGCTAAGGACCCCCATCAGAGATTCCAGGCAGTGAACACTGATGGCTGCAGATGAGGGGAGTCCATGGTAATTGCTGCAGCATGAAGCAGGTTCATAAGCCAATGGGAATCACCCCCTTAAAACACCTAACACACCCAGGGAAAAGTGGGCAGGGCAGAAAAGGTACTAAATGGTGCAAGAAACCAAGGGCAGAGCCAGAAGCTGTTAACTTTCTTTACACACAGTTACAACTGAGCCCCAGCTGAGTATCTACTATGTATCTGGCCCTGGGCTCAGTGATTGCCACAAACACACACACACACAAATTTCATCCCTGCAGCGATGAAAGAGGTAGATACTATTACTGTCTTCATTTTTATAGACAAGGAAACTCAGGCTCAGAAAAGTGAAGGTGATTCGTGGGAGTGCACAGCTAAAAAGTGGCAGAGCTGGGATTGGAACCCAAGCCTGGGTGACTTCAGAACCTGAATCTTAGCTGTGAACACAATACAAAGAAAGTCCCCCTTGATTCTGAACAGGAGGAAGAAACATTGAGAAACTAGTTGCGTGTGCAGATTGGAGGAGCTTGCAAAGAGGGCAGAAGGGTTCTCCAGCAGCACAGGTGGCATCATTCGCAGGGCCCAGTGCAAAGTGAGAATGCAGGGCCCCCTGTTAAAAAATCATGGAGAATTTCATGACGGTGACAGCTGAGCATTAACTAAGCATAGGGTCCTTCTAAGTGTGGGGTCCTGTTTGACTGCTCGGGTCACATGCCCCTGATGCTGGTCCTATGCCCCTGTTTTGAACAGTGAGTGGGAACAGATGGGGTTTCCTGCAGCAGGATGGGTAAGGGGCAGACTCCTGGGTCAGATAGCTTGGGTTTGAGCCCTAGGAATTCCCAGCTTCTTAGCTAATGACCTTGAGCAACTTCTTTAACTCCTCTGGGCCTCACTTTTCTCATCTGCAAAATGGAATGTTGTTGGCTTTTCTTTTCTAGGAGTATTGTGGGGCAGATGCAGTAAAGTATTGAGCACAGCGCTTGGCCCATAGTACTGACCAGCAGTACCGGGTATTAGAGTTAATAGTCCCTTCTGCCCCACCTCCCCAGGGCACAGTGCCCATGGAAATACCAGGTCCCTGCTGTCTTTACCTCTGTGCTGCTCAGCCTGGGTTGGAATCTTGGAGGCTACAGCCTCCCTGCTCTGGCAGCCCTTCTTTCCCTCCCCATCCCCCAGGTTTTTAATGAGTTTAGTATTTTCATCAAATCATTCTTCCTACAACACAGGGCTGGGGAGGCTAAAAATAGCTCCCCGAGTCACATGACAGCTCCAAATGCGGAGGCTCCCAGCAAAGGTACAAGTGCAACTCCCTGTTTCCTAGGAAATGAGAGTCATTGTGATGCCTGACGCCAGGCCGCCGCCGACGCAGCCGGGCCTCGCAGGGGCACATTGTTTCCTGTGACATCCTTGAGTGTGACAGGCAGAGGGCGGGGGGCGGGGAGGGCAATAGCACCCCAGAACTGGCAGATCCCAGGTCTGGTGTTGCGGGCTCAGAGTCAGAAGCTGCCCCTTCTCTTCAGGAGCGACGGTCTTGGAGGCAAGGACTTCCTCATACCTGGACACCGTGTCCCCATCCCTTTCACAGAGAGCAGGAAAGGCATGTCTTTGCCAGCAAGAGAGATGGATTTTTCTCTCAGGTACCCACACTCCCTGCCCACTTGGTTCCCTCACCAACTCCTTGGAACTAAAGCTATTTTATTATTTGGGAGTAAAGGTAAATCTGTTGACGAATACCCCTCAAGGAAACCTTTCTGGATTCCTCCCAAGTTCCTCCCCCGAATATAGAATAACTTCCAGCACCCTGGACCAGTCTCAAGAGTCCCATACTTGAGGGCATTACAGTAACGTGGAGGGCTTCTTAACACATTGGTTGCTGGGCACCGGCCGTGGAGTTTCTCCTCCAGCAGGTCTGGGGTTGGGCTCAAGAATCTGCATTTCTAGCAAGTCCTTATGTGACGCCGATGCTGTGCTCCAGGAGCAACCTTTGAGAACTGCCGTCCTAGATTCCGTGGCCCTTGTCCCTTTCTTCTTTTTCCCCAGCCCCTTTTTTTCTCTTCTTTTCCGTGTCTTATCACTGCTTGTAGCAACCCTAAACTACTTTTAGTCTCTCCATACCCTGGTCCTGCACTCACAATTTTGTGGCTTCTGGACCTTTGCTTTGGGTCTTTCTGGCTGGAGTGCCCTCCCCACTACTTCTCCCTTGACTAACTGCTACCCTTGCTTTAAGTAGAAATAGTAAGAGCTAGCACTTATTCACAATTCTGTATAGTAAGCATTGTTGTTATCCCCACTTCACAGATGAGGAAACTGACATTCAGATAGAAAGTCACACCCCTAAGTTACAGAACTAGAAAATAGAGAGGGGATTTCAGGTGGTTTAATTTCACACCTACAGGTGACTTACAGTTCACCTGTTGACTCCGATAGGAAGCCTTCTCTAAAGCTGCCAGATTGGATTTCATACACCTTCTTGGAGGTCTCCTGTACTCCCTGAGTGCCTTTATCAATGCACTAACAGCCTTGCACAACAGTTTTCTATTGATAGGTCTGTCTTCTTGCTTAGGCTGTTTGTTGCTAAAAGGCATGGACTTTGTCCTAATAATCACACTATCCCAAGTGCCTGGAACAGAGTCTGGCACTAGTAAATGCTCACTAAATGCCAGCTTGCTGGCTGATTGACTAAATAATGACTGCACAAATGTTCACTGAATGAATAAGTAAATGTTTGCTGCCTAATTACTATTAAGTGAATACATAAATAGTAGGTGCTCAGTGCTGAATAAATGAATGAGATATTAAATTCTCTATACATGCTGGTTGGCTGAGTGAATGAATTAATAGTAGCTCTTAATAAATATTTTCTGGATAAATTAATGAATACATGAATAGTTAGTAGGTACTCATTAAGTGTGTGTTGCCTCACTGCGTGAATGGATGGGTTGGCTGGTAGATGATTGATGGGTTGAATTGGTAGGTGGATGGCAGAAAAGTTGGATCAATGGATGGGTAGATTGGTATATAGATGGATAAAGAGGTGAATAGATGGAGGTAATGGGTAGATGTGTTGGTGAGTGGATGGATGGATGCATGGGTGGGTGGATGGATAGGTTGGTATATAGATGGATGGATAGCTAAGTAGAGAGAGACAATGGGTGTGTTGGTGTATAGATGGATGTCTAGATGAATAGGTGGAGGTGATGGGCAGGTGGGTTGGTGAATAGATGGAAGGATGGAAGGGTAAGTTGGTATATAGATGGATGGATAGGTGAGTAGGTGGAGGCAATGGGTGGATTGGTGTATAGATGGATGAATAGGTGAATAGATAGGTGAGGGATGGGTGGGTTGTTGAGTAGATGGATGGATGGGTAGATGGATAAATGGATGGATGGATGGGTATGTAGCATATAGATGGGAGGATAGTGAATGCCTAGAGGCAATGAGTGGGTAAACTGGTATATAGATGGATGAATAGGTGAATAGATGAAGGAGATGAATGGATGGATGGATGGATGGATGGATGGATGGATGGATGAATGGATTGGCATATAGATGGATGGATAGGCGAATAGATGGAGGCAATGAGTGGGTGGGTTGGTGAGTGGTTGGATGAATGGATGGATGGGTAGGTTGACATATAGATGGGAGGATAACGAATAGATGGAGGCAATGGGTGAGTAGGTTGGTGGACAGATACATTGGTGACTGAGTAGGCTGGTATATAGATGGATAGATGGTTGAATAGATGGAGGATGAGTGGGTAGATTGGTGGATGGATGGATAGATAAGTGGGTTGGGAGGCAGGCCCATGACTTCGACATTGTTAGCACAGGGCAATCTGTGTGATGCCACTTCTGCCGGATAAATGACAAAGAATAAGTTATCGACAGAACCCCAGGGCATGCTGGGTCTGCACTCAGCAGGACAGCCGGAGGGTTCTCTGGGCCACCAGCTATGACTTTGGAAACCAGATGGATGATGCATCTTGAGCATCAGGAGGCGGCTGTGGAACTGTTTTAAATGTCAGGATATCATCCAGCTGTGAGATTGGGGCTTGACGTTTGTCATGTTCCTGAGCATTTGTTTTAATGACTAATTATTTCCCTTTTCTGACATGGCTCCTTGGAAGGGGAGCAGGGGAGCTTGGCTGGAAACCAGAGACCTGTGCTTGCTCTCAGCAATTGAATTCACTAACAAGCTAGAAGTGAGTTAACCCCAACCTGCCAGGTGCAGAGCAAAACCTGGAGGCCCAACTCCCAGGCCCAGCCAGGTGCTGCTCAGCTGGGAGTCCCTTCCAGGGTTGGCTGGCGCCTGCAAAGAATCCAGAAAGCTTAAGCCAAAACCCAGGAGAATATCAGAAGAGTTGAGGAAAGGTAGATTGTTGACTTGAAAGTTACTTGATTTTTCCCTAACACAAAAACAAGATAAATGTTCAGGTGATGGATATCCCAACCATCCTGATTTGATCATTACAAACTGTATGCTTGTACCAAAATATCATGTGTGATCCCCAAATATATACAACCATGATATATCAATTAAAAAGAAAGTTACTTGATTTTGATCTATGTGAAATGATTAACCGTGTGTGTGTGTGTGTGTGTGTGTGTGTATTGCAAGTACTTACTATGTATAGAACATTATATAAATGCTTCACCTGAATTATCTCATGTCATCCTTGCAATAGCCCTTTGAGGTAGACTGTATTATCATTTTTCTCATTTTTCAGATGTGGAAACTGAGGGACAGAAGTTGTTATAGTGGTTTTAAAACATGCCTGCAAATTCTTTGATATGCTCTTCAAGAAGTAAAGCCTAATTCCCTTCCCCTTGAGTATGGAGTGGGATTTGTGACTTGATTGCAAGGGATTAGAATGAGGTATAGATGGCACGTGTGACCTCTGAGACTAGATTAAAATGGTGATACAGCTTCTACCTAGCTCTGTCTCTCCTGAGGCAAGTGCCTTTGGAGACCTGAGCCACCGTGAAAGAAACCAGGCTGCCTTGAAGCCATCATGCTGGAGGGACCATGTAGGGAAACCACACGCACAGAGAGAAAGAGCCCCAAGGACCCCCAGCCACTCTAGTCCCAGCAGTTTGAGTCTTTCCAGCTCAGGCAGCAGACATGTAGGTCAGGAAGACTTGGAGATGACTCTCGCCTCAGCCCCTGCCTGACTACAACTGCATGAATGACTCTGGGGGACAACCACCCAGCTGAGCCCAGCCAGCCCCCGGAACCAGGAGTGATCATAATAGAATGATTCTTGCTAAGTTTGGCTGGTTTATTATACATCCATAACTGATACGATGGTGAAATCAGCTGCCCTGTATCAAGGAGCTGGAGGATGGAAACAAGATTGGAGCCAGACAGGCTGGTTCAGGAGCCATGAGCTCAACCCATAGAGCATCCAGCCCTGCCTTCACGGTTTTGCAGATTTAATCTATCCATTGCATGGACTGGCATGGTACTATACTCACCCTCATAGGCTTGGAGGAGAATTAATTTAAAAATTCAAGTAAAGCATTTGTGTTCAGTGTTTGGGACATGGCAAGTTCACCATTTTAGTTAATGGCAACTTCATCCTTGGAGATGCTTAGCCATAAATCTTGGCATTATGCTCAAATTCCTACCTTTCCCTCATATCTCACATCTAAGGTGTCTGCAGACCTGTCTGGTGTTACTTTCTTTTGGGTTCAAAAAGCTATGCCTTCTCCCTCCCTCCCCCGTCCCTTCACTGCTACATACTGGTGGGAGCCTGCATTACTGCAGCAGTTTCCTGACTGCTCTCCCTACCTCAGTCCTGGTCCTTTTAGTCTCTTCTCAACACAACACCCAGAGAGATCCCCGTACAATGTAAGTCAGATCATCTCTCGCCTCTGCCCAAAACCTTCTTGTGACAGCCCATTTCTCTGAGCCCAAAAACCAAAATTCTTGCTTCAAGTGATTTCCAATGCCCTACACTCTGCAACTCCCTCTCCAGTGCTTACCTCCCTGACTCATCTTGACTCACCCACCCTGGCCTGGTTTACTCCACTCCAGCCACACGGAGCTCCTCACTGTTCCTTGAACATCCTGGGTGCATATTCACACTACCTTGAGGTTTCCAGCTGCTGTTCCCTTGGCTCACATTGTTTTTCCTGTTGCTGACCGCATGGCTCACTTTCAGCTCTTTCAGATCATGGCTCAAATGTCATCTTCTTATTGAGGCTACTCCTCACTACCTATTTAAAATGATGCTCCCCCCTCTATCTTTCCCTCTTTTTAATTTTTTCTTCATAGCACCTATTGCTGTAAAACATATCAATATCTTTTTTCTCATTCTCTCTCCACTAGAATGGAAGCCTCACCAGGACAGAGATTTTTCTCAGTTTTGCTCGCTACCCCTAGAATAGTGCCTGGCACATAATAGGTGCTCACTAAAGAGTTGCTGAGTGAATGAAGGGATGTTGGCTGTTGTTATTAGGGAGGCCAGTTAGGAAGTTGTTGGGTTACTCCAGGTTAGGACAGACTGTGCTGTGGAGATGGAGTGGGGAGTGCTGTGGTATCTGGTGGGGAGAGGGAGGCATGAGGATGTTCTGGGTGTTTGGGCCTGTGTGGGAGTGTGGAGACAGGGTGGGAGGAGCCAGCTGCAAGGGAAGAGGGAGATAGTAGGCTGGTGTGGGAGAAGCTTGAGGTGTTTCTGGATGTCCATGTGAGGATTAGGTCCCTGATGGAAATGCAGGCGAGAGGTGAAAAGTCCAGCATGGAAGAACCCTGGAAACCCCAGAGACTGGTAAGGTGAAGCTGCTGGAACAGACAGAGAGAACAGAGTTCCTCACTCCAGTGCCCACGTGATCAAGTGGGTTGTGTCAGGGAGCAGTAGGGCCAATGGCAAAATAAAGTGCGAGTGTCACTGCCAAAAGACACAGGGGCATCTCCCAGTTTCTGTCAGTGTCAGTGTGTTGTCATATGGGAGACAGGCCCAGGCTTGCAAGAGCTTCTGGTTCATTGAGGGAAGCCAGAAATCTGAATTTTCATGTGAATTTTTTTGTTTTTTTTTAAGGCCATGCATTTGCAAAAGCACTGTATGGGTCAAATAAGCCACACCTGTGAGCAGAATGCAGCCCATGATCAATCAGCTGGCAAACTCTGGGGTAAAAGGAGCAAGGAAGAAGCTAGGGCAGAGCCCTGGGGCCACGGTGCTGCAGGGTTTGCTCTCTGAAGGAAATCACAGGAGGTCAGAGGTTTTAGGAGGGAGTGGGTTGGAGTGCTGGGTATCACAGAAGGCCACGAGTTTGAGAACGGAAATTTGGCCTACAGAGGACCACAGAACAAGTTCGTGCAATGGTAGGGGCAGAAGCCATCTTTTCAGAGCCATCAGAAAGTTTCCACCTGCTATGGCTGAATGTTTGTGTTCCTCCCAAATTCAAGTGGTGAATTCCTAATCCCCAAGGTGATGGTTTTAGGAGGTGGGGTCTTTGGGGGGTGATTAGGTTATGGGGGTGGAGCCCCCCATGACTGGGATTACTGCCCTTATAAAAGAGACTCCAGAGAGCTCCCTTGTCCCTTCCACTATGTGAGGACACAGCAAAAAAATGTCGTCTATGAACCAGGAAGAGAGTCCTCATCAGATACCGGACCTGTCAGTGCCTCGATCTTGGACTTCCAGCCTCTGGAACTGTGAGAAACAAATTTCTGTTGTTTCCAAGCCACCCAGTCTGTGATATTTTGTTATAGCAGCCCAAACATACTAAGATACCACCTTATTTACAAGGGACAATAAGGAACAATGAAGGAAAGTGTCCTTGCTTCAGAGCAGAGCTACCCTAGAAGGGAGTGGCCCAGGACTGCTCAGCCAGTGTGAAGCCCATTCCCCACCAATCCCATTTGAAGGGAGACGGAGCTGCTGACACTTTCCAGTGGCCTCCTGCAATGTTGTGAATCACAGATTTTGTTAAATAAAAGGTTAATGATGTTCAAAACAGAAGAATAAGGTTCATCACTCCCACCCCCAACTCCTGTTCCAGGTGCAAGACCTGGGGTGGGCTCCTTGGTCCGTCCACCTGAGAGCGTCTGTGAGAGGAGGAAGCAGCACTGCCCAGCGGTGCTTTCCTCATGCACAGCCACCTTCTCCATCTGTGCTGCCCAATACAGTAACCACGTGGCTGCTGAGCACGTGAAATGTGGTTACTGTGACCGAGGAGCTGGATCTGTTATTTTACTGAATTTTAACTAAAATAGCCTCATGGGACTAGCAGCTGCCATATTGGATCATGCAGCTCTAGAGGTTTGGAAGAAACATCATGACAACATAGGCAATGACTCTGCCCTTCCCCATCTCCTTTCTCATCTCTCCCCAGGAGGAGGGAAGGCCAACAGGGAGCCTGGTGTCCTGGGTTGTGTCACTCTGTATTGACAAGACCCTGTGAATGTGGCTCCCTTTTCTCTCTCTCATCTCCCAGGGGCTGGATAGCAAGGCTGAGGTGGTGCCTGTACTCACGCAGCATGGCTTCCTTAATCACTCCCTGTGAATGGGTATTTGTTTTCCCCCCTAAATTTCAATATCACAAACTGTGTTGCAATGAGCATTTTTGTACATACGTCTTTGTACACGTCTGTGAGCATAAGCAGACACACACTCAATAGGGAGGTGTGTAGACTGTGGTTCAGCAAGTGTTCACTCCTCCCCTACTCCAGCCTCTATGGGAGGAGTGTACCTCCTATCCAGTTGACATCCACCTTGGCCCTGTGACTTGCTTTGCCCAACAGAATGAGGGCAGGAGTGAGGGGCACCAGTTCTGAGTTTAGGCCTGAAGAGGACTTGAAAGTTCCCACTTGTCCCTCTTCGGCTTCTACTTTCATCACGAGAGTAACACTCCTGAGGGAGCCATTGGTCCAAGAAGCCTGCGAGACACAGTCCGGAGCCCAGCCCAGCCATGTCCAGCCTAGATCAGCTGAACCCCAGCCGAACAGCAAGCAAGTAAGTGAGAAAATAAATGCTTGTTGTTCTCTCCAGTGGAGAGTTCAAGGTTGTTACCCAGTAAAAGTTGCCTGACACAAGTGAAAACTGGTAGAGCTCTTAGTGTCTATCAGAATGTTTCACGACATGCCCTTTGACCTAGAGTTCTACTTCCGGGAGGCCAGCTTTCAGAAACATTCCATGGAAGACATATGGACAGTGATCTTTAGATGGACTCCAGCTTGAGTCCCACCAGTCCAATTGACGGGTGGACCGTCCAGGCACTGAGCTTCCTGGTCACTTAGTAGCTCATACAGAGTGTCAATGGGGAGGCTAGGAAGGCCTTTATTGCTGCCCCCTTCCCCAACCCCTATCCCTTGTGCAGTGTGATAGCTCCAGAGGTTAAACAGCTCCCATAGCTACACACGTGTGGGCACCACCTGGCTTTTCTGCAGCCACGCAATGCTGACTTGAGAGAGAGCCTTCCAGTCTTATCATCTTAGGAGCCTTCCCCAGCAGGACCAGTGGCTCCCACACAAGCAGTTCCCATCCCTAGAGGGCTGCGGAGGTATGAGGCTGGCCGGGGAGACTCATAAGACAGAATGCCAGCAGAAGGAATACTTTCTCACTGGGTTGAAGTTGACTATTTTCCACTCACCCCTAAGATAGCCAATCCCTTTTACTACACAACCACATTTCCAGACCTCCTTTTCCCCTCAAGGTCCTCCAGTGGCCTCTAGAATTGGGTCGTGTGGGAGCCTTGTTGGGTGAGAAGATGCTCAGGGTGGTGACAAGGGGCTTGTTGCCCAGGTCTCCCTCCTCGTTCCTCAGCTGCTCATGAAAGGCTGAGGGGTATAAAACTGACTCCCACACAAGGCCCGGCAGACACCTCTGCAGATAAATTCCTGTTTTGTTGGGGGGAAGCCCAGACGGAATCTTGGAGCTGGGAAACAGATCTACAGGCTGGCTGTCCGCACTCACCTCTCGGTTCATCTGTCACTGCTCGCTCACTGCTGGTAATTCTGTCAAGTTGGAGCACTTGCCTGGTTTGTCAGCAAGTTGAGTGGAGAAGGATTCTCCCCCATTCCCTGGTAGAAACTTACTGCGTCCACGGATATTGGGGGTGATGCTTGAGTTGGGACCAGGGGTGGCTTCATGGTGTGGGCCTGGGGTTATTGAGGTCTTCATATCCAGCCAACATTATGAGCATCTGCGCATCAGCCTGCAGTGGCTGCCCACCCACCAGGACCACCAGATGAGCCGAGAAATCTGTACTCATCAGTCATCCCTGGATGTCCACTAGCCCATCCCAAAGGACCTGCTTCATCCCAGCCTCTGCTAAGAAATCCTCCCACATAATAACAAAGGGGAGGCCCATTCCTTTTTAACTGCTTCATAGTATTCCATTATGCACACGTGGTGTGGCTGCCGTGTTGTGGGAGAGGTGGACATTGATTGAACTAATGTGGGGACATGACTGATTATTCACAGGCTGGTCAGTGATTTACTAGGTGCCAGGCACAAAGCCCTGTCTAATTGGTACAAGAGCATCTCGTTTCATCCTCCAAACAACTTGTAGGGTAAGTACTATTATCCCTATTTTACAGGTAGGAAAATTGAAGCACAGATAAGTTAAGACATTTGCCCAAGATGGCACAGCTAGTAAGTAGCAGGGCAAGAATGCAGCCCAGGCCTGACTAACCCCCAAGGCCACCCTTGTAGCCACCGCCTCTCTCAAGGAGAAGCAGAGGAGATGGCTGCTGAGTCATATCCAGGACCCAGTACTCAGGAAATTTGCTGAAGTCTTACTGTTGAAAGAGAAGATAAGAGGACATGACTGCACTTCACTCTTTGTGCCTGTTAGAGCCCCAGGTATGACGATACCTCCCTGTGCATACTCAATAGCTGTGAGGAGCCAGGGTGGGTGTCTGGCTGCTGCCAGTGACAAATAGCTGAAACTCAGCAGCTGGATCCAAAGCCTTTGGCTTTTGGTTTTTTGCTTTTGCCTGAAATAATCAGATAATTACAGCTGAAGCAAGTCACTCAGCTTGACTTGCAGAAGACAATTGCCTCCTTCCTGGACTTGTTCTCCCTGAGGGAAGCCTTGGTTCTGCTGTCCCTGACTCTGGTGCGATCATCATCAAAGCCAATACCCTAAATCCCAGCCTCAGCTCTTGTTCTGCTGCAATCAGAGAGCCTGGGCCTGCGGTCTTCAGGGAGGTGCTCAAATTGACCCTTTCTGGTAGCAGGATATGGGATCGGCGTGCAAATATTGCCAACTGAGTTCTCCCCAGCTCCGACCATCCTGTAAGCAACCCGGAGCGCTGGAGGGCCAGGCTGGGCTGGGCCTGGTGCCTGGCCGCTCCCGGCATATATGCCACTTGAGACTCCAGCATGCTCGCTCTTCTGCCTGCAGCAATCCCAGGCTGGGCCAACGCTAATATTTACATTCAAAGGCAAGGCTGCAGCTCAGGGCTACTTCCGTCCCTGTGGCTTTCCTGGGCCCAGGGGATAGATTTGCAGAGCAGGGTGTTGGGAGACAGCTTGTGTGGGCTGAGCGAGATAGCACGCAGGGAATTAGGCCCAAGGACTCAAATAGCAAAAATAACTGCAGTGATGATAATAGCAACTATTTATATAAAGTACTTATGATATGCCAAATGCTAGGACAAGTGTTTCCCATGCTTTTTTTTTTTTTTTTTTGAGACAGGGTTTCACTTGATCACCCAGACTGGAGTGCAGTGGCCTGATCATGGCTCACTATAGCTTCGACCTCCCAGGCTCAGGTATCCTCCCATCTCAGTCTCCCAAGTAGCTGGGACTACAGGTACATGCTACCACACCTGGCTAATTTGTGTATTTTTAGTAGAAACCGGGTTTCACCCTGTTGCCCAGGCCGGTCTCAAACTCCTGAGCTCAAGCGATCTGCCCTGCTCAGCCTTCCAAAGTGCTGGAATTACAGGCATGAGCCACTGCCCAGCCATCCCATGCACTTTAACTTTAGTTCTCACCCTAGTGCTCCAAGGCAGGTGTATCATAGTTTTACAGGGTAGAAAACAGAGGTAGAGAAAAGTAAGTTGGCTAAAAATCATACAGCCAGGAAGGAAGGGATGTGGGTGCACAGCTGAGCAAATGTATCTTGAGACTCCTAAAATCAAATGCCTACAGGGGCTGGGTGGTTTAATTCGATGAGTAAAATCTGGTAAGTTGAAGGCACTAGGGAGGGGTGGGGATTGGGGCCCACTGGGATGGAACACACCATCTATTACCCACCTCCAGCTAGTTGTTGCTGCAGGGAAATGTGTGCCCTGTGGGGCCAGCTTGTCTGATTTTCGAAAGAAAATCTTAGCATGTTTGTTTCTACAATCGGGGGGGAAAACACATATTTATACATCTACAGGTTTTTCTTTGAAGTCTTCTAATTTTTCAATGTTGGCAACACATTCCTTTTCTTAAAAAAACACAGCAGGAGCCAAGTCAAACATGTGTTCGGGTGACAGCACTGCTCTAACTGCTAAGCCCAGCTTGCTTACACTGTGCTCTACCTCCACCACGCAGGAGGCAGGACTGCGACTTCAGCTTGGAGAACCACAATCTGGATTGTCACCCCTGAACCCCTTTCGAGGTGGATGTTTGGGTGCACCCTTAGATTCAGACCACTAGGTCTTTGCTGGGCCCCGCACTTCAGAAGGCTTCACTCTGGTCCTCCTACAGCTGTGCCTCCTTTCCACCAGGCAGAAGATCTGCTGGGTCTAGAGACCCACGAAGTTCCTGCCCCAAAGGCCTCGAGCGCACTTTCAAGACCTGTGCATCAGTTATCTGTTGCCGTATCATAAGCCACCTAAACTTAGGGGTAGGAAGCACCAGTCATTTCAATATTATTCTCAACCCTCTCCGGGTTCTGGGGGCTGGCTGGGTCCATGGAGGGGCTCTTCCTTGCACCTCTCCTGAGGTCCTGTCAGAGGGTGGCTGGGCTGGAATCACTCGTATCTGCAGTTGATCTGGCTGGGGCTGACACCTTGGCTGAGCTGTGGCCAGAGGATCTGCACACGGCCCCTCCATGCGGCTGGTGCTTCCTCACAGCCTGGCAACAAGGTTCAAAGAGGCAGGACCAGGAGGAAGCTGAGCCACCTTTTATGACCTAGACTTGGAAGTCACACAGTGTCACTTCACCATGCTTTACGGCCTGAGGCAGTCACAAAAATTCATCTGGATTCAAGAGGCGGAGGTAGAGACTCTACTCCTCTTGAGGTGGATGGATAAGGTCACATTATAAGAAGAATCTATAAGATGGGAGATACTTCCAGGGCTGTCTTTGGCAAATAGACTCCATCTGCAACAGCCTACATGCTGCTCTCCCCCTGAGGTCTTCCTGAGGATGCACCCTGCAGGAGGCAAGGCCAAGGAGCTGCTGCCGGGGCTGGGGTGGATGGAGCCAGCTGCAGGCTGGTCAGGCACCTGCTGGGCGTGCACACGCCACACACAAGGCCCTCTGACCCTGCCAGTGTTAGGGGCAGGCTGCCTGGAGAGCAGCACAGGACCCTTGGACTTGCTTTGAGGAGTCCCTACCGAGAGCAGCATGTGGACAAGATAGAGGACCGCTCCTGGGGGATCTGAGCGATGGCCTCCACTGAGAAGAAAGGAGTGTGGGGAGGAGAAGAGAGATGGAGATAAATGAGCCTGCTGTGTGTCCACCAACGTCCTGACAAACAAGTCTCGATTGAGGTGGAAGGGAGGCTCAGGACTTGCAGGATGCTCTGTGGGATTGTTCGTGGAACTCCAGCTTGCAATGACACACAAGCCAGTTATCATGCAGTGAAAGTCACTGGGCGGATTTGGGCCAAGCTGCAGGCCTCCGTAGCAGGCAGGCGTTAAAGCACCGGTTGTGCATATCTAAATCACCTGGGGGGACTTGAAGACCTCCTGGTGCCTGGGCCCGTGGGTCTTCAGGATTGTGATGTGATTGGCTGCTTTGTGGCCCATGTGTGGGGATTTTTAAAAGCTCCTAAATGATTCTAATGTGCAGCCAAGTTTGGGGTCCACTGAGCCAGAGGAGCAATAGCAATAACTTGGGCCTTAATGAGGGAACAGCTGGAATAAGTCCAGATGGCAAGGGAAGGCGTTGCAGGTGGGAACAGCTGCAGCACGAAGGGGCCGTGGGAATACACATTGCAGAATTTGGGGTAATATTGGGGAGCAGTAAAACATAAGGTCAGGTATTCAAAGGTGCTAGTATTAGTAATAGTAAAAAAAGTGGTGGAGTTCTGCAATCTGTGCTTTGCTGATACATTCTTATTAGGTTCTTACAACAACCCTGTGAGGTAGGTATTCTAATTCCCATTCTACACATGGGAGAACAAAGGCACAGACAGACTGCATGACTTGTCATAGCTAACCCTGAGTTGGGATTTCAATATGTGATTCTTGAATTCTGAAGGCCATACTTAGAGGGTTCCTGGTGCAAACGTGGGTCATTCCAGACTTGACGTAGAGGTAACATAAAGCCAATGTAGTGAACTGGGGTTCGAGCGAAGTGCCGTGTTGGAGTAGGTATCTATGAGGTGGTGAGCATGGCAGGGTAGTGTGGAGGGGAGAAGATGGGATGGTGTGTGTGTGTGTGTGTGTGTGTGTGTAACAGAGAGAGTGAGCGATTAAGCGAGAGAGAACGGTGGCCCATATCCCCTAGAGGAGGATTCAACTCCGGGGACCTGAACAGCTCCTTTCAAGCTGTGGTTCCCTTTCTGCTAGGGGCAAATCACTTGAGGAGGTCTGGACAGTCTTCTATAGCCTGTATGCCTGTGTGGTCTCATGGAGCCTCAAGCCTCCCGGCCTCAGCACATGCTATTTTCTTGAACTCTCACATGTTTTCCACCTTTTTCAATGCTGCTCATCTTTGCACACGTTGCTGAGATGTCACTAGCTCCTGGGGTCAAACTGAGTTTCAAGTTTGAGCTCTGACACATACTAGCCCTGTCTTCCTGGGCAAGTTACTCAACCTCCCTGATTCTCAGCTTCTTCAACTGTAGGAGGAAAAGAGTGAAAATAGTCCTTGCCTCGGAAGGTGCTGGGAGGTTCCATGTTATCATGCATGCAAGCTCTTAGGACAGAGCCTCATTCAGAATGAGCGCTCCTCAAAGGCTGCACCCACCATGCCCTCGTAGTGCCCACAGCTGTATAATGGCTGCCCCTCTTTGAGACTGGAAGCCCCTTCAGGGCAGAGGCCATGCCTGGTCACCACTGAAGCTCTGTGCCCAGCATGGAGTAGGCGTGTTAGGGATTGTTGAATGCTCACTCAGTACCTCTTCCCTCCTTGCCAACAGAACCCCAATGTTGCTGGGAGCAGGGATGTAGCTACCAAATACATCCCACTTTCCATAGTCCTTTGCAGCCAGAGATGGCCACGTGATACATTCTGTCCCACCAGGTCATCTTAGTTTGGGCTCCTAGAAACAGACTCCTTGAAGGCAAGAGTCAAGGGCAAGTAGCTTATTTGGAAGGTGATTCCTGGAAGCGGAAATGAGACAAGGAAGAGAAGCCAAGTGCAGAGAGTGTAAGTGAGCAGCACATTATTGCTGGGGGTAACACTGGGGCCATATCCCGCTGGGAACCTTTGAGAGCTGGTATACAGCAGGCTCCCAAATTTCCCACCCGAAGGCCAGAAAGCTGGGATATTTGCCCACCAACCACTGTCTGTCATTGGTTGACACTGCTTCTGGGCAGCTAACTCTGACCTCTCTGTGTGACTACCTGAGCAAGCGACTGGGGCCAAAGAAAGGTGTTTGTAGAAGAAGGTTTTGTGGAGCCCAGATGATGAATGCCAAGGGGATGTGGGTAGGGCAGGCACCAGTAGTGTCTGTTATGGAAGCGTAAGTCTACATTGTTGTAAGGGATGTCCAGAAAAGCCCCCCAAATGGAGACTGAGTCATCAGATATGGCCCCTTTTGCTCAGGATCTCCCCACTTTCCTTTTGGATAGAATACAGACTTAATGGCTAAAGCTGTGGCAGCCTTCTATGTACATGAGGCAAAAGCCAAGACAGCCACCAGGACTTCTCTCTGTTCTGACACCTTTTAGTTATTATTTACTTGTGGACATTATGTCTTATAAGAAAAATAAAACCCCTCTCTGCAGTGTTTTAGGTGGCCATTGATATCTGGGTTTCCTGTTACTTGCAGTGTAACTCAATAGAAGTTCAATAATTCAAAAATGTTGAAGAGTGACTGAGGAAGCAGTGGGGTGGAGTGGAGTGGAGAGCATCACTGACTTATAGAGATGCCCAGAGGTTTGACTAGTTTCCTATACTGTAAGCTCCTGAGAGCTGGATGGGGATTATTTTTGCTCATTATTTTATCCTCGGCATTTAGACCAATGCTTTGTAGAAGAGACTTGTGATCATTATTTCTTGAATAAACAAATAGCCCATGATCCTGGGGAAGGAGAGGAAGCTACAGATGCTCTAGACACAATTTATTTGAGTTTGCATTTATGGAAAGTCTTTTCATATACCAGATTGTCCTTCCCTTTCGCTAGAGGGAGAAGGGTTGAGGAAGGGAGAGAAGTGAGAGCAAATGAACTAGGATCGAGTATTGAAAGTTGAGTAGGTTAGATTTCCTCTCTCTGAGCCTCAGTTTTCTCATCTGTAAAGTGGGGATAATAACCATACCAGAGTTTGTTGTGAGGATGAAATAAGAGAATGTATAATCAGTGATTTGCAGAGTTCCTGGCACACAGTAGGTCCTCAAGAAAGGATACTTGATTATTATTATTGTTTTTGTTATTACTAATAGGTACCTCTACTGGACCCTGTAGAAAATAACTAAGACATGGTCCTTATCCTCAGCTCATGATTCTGATAGGAGGAACTCACTGTATTATGAAGGAGGATAAATCGTATGATTCCCAGTTTATAACTGGAGACATGGACTCTGAAGTGTTATAAAATGTACCTGAGGGCCTGGTACAGATCTGTAATCCCAGCACTTTGGGAGACTGAGGTGGGAGGATCACTTGAGCTCAGGAGCTCAAGATCAGCCTGGGAAGCATGGTGAAAACCCATCTCTACAAAAAATATAAAAAATTAGCTGGGTGTGATGGTGCACACCTGTAGTCCCAGCTATTCGGGAGGCTGAGGTAGGAGCATCACTGGAGCCCAGGAGGTTGCATTGAGTCACGATCGTGCCACTGCACTCCAGCCTGGGAAACAGAGAGACTCTGTCTCAAATAATAATAATAATGAAATAAAAAATAAAAGGTACCTGAGATCAGCTGACTGGTTTGTGGCAGGGATCTCCCAGCAGCACCATGCAGGAACTCTGGAGGAATACTTGAAGTGTTACTCATTTAGGGACACATTCAGCAAAAAAAATTCTGTGACTTGGTCTTGTACCCAGGATCAACATTTGACAAGGGTCCCAGGGAGCTCTCTGTGATGGCAGCTCTAAGCCCAATCTCGCCTCACCTACTTCCCCCCCATCCTCTGGGCCTCCAAAACCTCCCAAGGCCATTCCAGCTCTGAACTGGAAAATGCGTTTGTTGAAAGGGGTTGAACTGGCATGAAATGACTAAAGGAGGTGCAGTTTAGCAAAGTCACGAACTGGAGATACCTTCTAAATTAGGATGAGGGACTGTACTTCCCAGATTAGTCACTGAGCAAGCTCCTTCATTCTCAGAACTGCCTCGGTGCTGCTGGTTGGACAGTTATTCTCACCAACAAGAAGGCAGACGACGGTGAGTCTATCTACAGCTGGTCCTGCTTACTGAGGGGAAGAGAGAAGACTTCCCCTTGTAACCTGGCTGGAAGCCTTCCCAAGGTGGGTGAGGACATTTCCAAAATATTTTTATGCTAATTAATGGAGGTATTAAAACGTACTGGCTAAATAATGCTGCCATAGAAAGAAGCTCAGGATGGAAGCATGTCTAACTTCCCTGTAAGTAGGCTTCCTTGTTGAGCATTAAAACTCTCACAAATTCCCTTGTGGCTTCATCATAGACTCTGTGGTGACCACTACCTATGGACCACTATTATGAGACCACTGTCTCATAAAGTGACTTTCTAAAGGCCTCAGATGGTCACCTTTAGAGCGTGGAGGAAGAGGGGCCTGGGGCTGAGAAGACTTGATTGGTCTCAGGCTCAAGAAATCAGTACCAGCCGAGGTAATGCTGGACTTTGGGTCTCTCCCCGTGCCTCCTTTGATAGTTTGGTGTCTTGAGGCACAAGGCAAGGGGACCTCTCCTTCCTCCAGCATCTTGTCACCTAAGATACGATTTTCCTATGGTGACACACTCCCACAGGCATAGGTCAATTCTTCGTGTGAAACAAATCAGCAAAAAAAAAAAAATCATCATGGGACTCGCCATAAATCCTCAAGAGCATGTAGTGGGGTGGCGGGTGACTCTGGAAGTGTGAAGGCATGAGGTTTTTGTTCCTGGTGTTTCTCTCTACCCTCGTCCCCTTCTCCATTCTGGCTGCTGTGTGCATTTTGTTCTCATTGCCTCGGGAGAGGATGGTCCAGCAGCAACTCGGAGAAAGAGAATGTTAGCTCTTGGCCTTGAAGATGCAAAATCTTAGGCCTGCGGGGATGAGATGAGAAGGACTGATGGGCATTGGTGATGGAAGTGGGGAGGAGAGCTGGGAACAAGTTGAATTTCTGGGCCTGGAGATGGCAAGGTTTCTTCTGGGTGGGGAAGGAAGAGAGATGGAGGGGACACAATAAAGGAGAGAGGTCCTGAGGCCATGTGGGCTGGAGGAGACTCAGCCTCCAGGCACTGCCCAACCCCTCCTGGAGAGGGGACTTGGGTCACCCACCAATGATGCCCAAGGGCTCTTAGTCAGCGCCTCCACACCCTCCAGCTTATTACTGCATTACCATCCAGCATCAACACATGGGAGTTGCAAGAGTGGTCCTTTCTGTGGATGGCTGGTGGGACCTCCTAGCCCAGAGGGGAACCTCCAGTCACATCCCGAGGGCTTGTCTGGCACCTTCTACTTCTCCCTCATGGATGTTCCTGTTTCAGCATCTCAGGCCATCTGCAAACTGTGGAGATGGGGTGGGGGTCTGGACATCTGCTGGGGTAGCAGTGATAGAAAGGACAGGAGGACAGGGTCCCTCAGCACTTCTACCTCCCTGAACCTGCCAGGGTCCACCTGCGGAGGTGGGGCGATGGTGACCCGCAGTCCCCAGGAGCCCTTTAATTACAGAAGCTCATGGCGTGCAGAGGGAGGTGAAAGATGGGCCATGGGGTCACGCAAATCTGAGGACTGGCTCCAACTCCACCTTTGTCTCCCTCTTCGGAAAGCTGAACAGGGTGCAACGTGAGAAGGCCGTCTTCCTTCCTGCCTTGCAGGCGCTCTGGGGATGCTGCTTGTTTTCTCTGCTCTGCCAACTCTCCCCTGGGAACTCTCCTCCCGGCCAGGCTGCCCTGGAGGGTGGAGTCTCCCCGCTGCCCTCCTGCTCCACCCCCCAGTCCACAGACCTTTTCATTTAAAGAGTTCATTGCTACAGGAAACAGATGGGAGTCACAAAAATAATAAACAGAGAGAATTTCAAAGGTTCCGGAAGCTCAGAGTCATGGTCTCAGGCCCATCGTTAAAGACTTCCTTCTGAGATGGGGCCTGAAAATGACTGCAGCCACTGTTGTTTCAGCCACTGGGATGGCCAGGCAGGGACCTGCAGTGCTGCAAACTGTCAGCCCCTGGACTAGTGTGTAACTCTCACAGTCGTCTTGCAATGGGAGGGTGTCATGACCCCCACTTTACAGATGTAAAACCTGAGTTCAGAAAGCAGGATTGGCCGCATGATTTAGGACATCCAGTGTAAAATAAAAGTGTGGGGCCCTTGGTTCAAAAATTAAGAACTTCAAGACGGAAACCACAGCAGAGTGTTAAACCAAGTGAGGTGTCCTGGTCACAGGCCCTGAGTGACTGCCTGGGACACAGGCTGTTGAAGTCAACCCTGTCGGAGATTAGGTAACTAGCCCAAGGACACCAGCTAGTGAGAGGCAACCGCGGTTTTCATACAAGGTCTAGGACAGCCTTCAGCTGAATTTTGCTATCTTCCTGGTCTTTACCTGCGGACACCCCCATCCCTCCCTCCCACCTACCATGGCTTGGCTGTCGGCCTTATTTTTATAACTTAAAAAGCATCATTAAAAAGTAAAGCATGACTTCAAGACACCAACACCACACAAATCCTGATGTTGCTCCAAGAAGCCCTTTGGCTCTTGCTAAAACGGAAGCAGAAGAGGCGATTGGGCATTGCCCCACCTCCCCCTCCATTCAATTAACTTGACAAGGAAACATTTTTGAGACAGATGATTCTCATTTTTAATGCAGTTTGAAAGTCCCTAGGGGCAGGAAGACACTCGGGCTTGCCTACTTCAGGAAGTGGTGTCTTCCCTCCAATTTATATGAACTTCATTTTAAGAGACCTCAGCTGGCTCAGCCCACATACATAAGCTTCCCCAATGGGATATGCATAATATAGGGTTTACGACACACATTCGACACAATAGCTTAATACATGTTTATAAGAATATATATTTGTATTTTATGCTATTATCACAGTGGTTCTCAGAGGAGAGAACGACTTTGCACCTTAGGGGAACATTTAGCAATGTCTGGAAGCCATTTCTGCTGTCACAGCTAAGAAGCAGCTGCTATCGTCTTGTAGTGGGTGGGCCTTGGGGGTGCTGCTAGACATCCTACCGTGCACAGGGGCGACCCCAACAAGAGAGAAGTATCCAGCCCAAAATGTCAGTGCTGAGGCTGAGAAGCCACAACAAGCAATCATAATTAATTTTGGCATTGTCAAGGAATGAAATAGATTACTGGGACTGGAACCCCACTTTGTAAAAAATCTGCCCTTAGGAAATAAATTTTTGAGTGCTGCCAACTGAATTTGTGACTATTATGTAATAACTAACTGGGTCTCAAGTTAGGAGTCAGTTGAACCTCAGATAATCTTCACAACTCCCTCCAAGAAGTTTGAATTTTCTTTCTTTCTTTTTTTTTTTTTTAGAGGCGAGGTCTTGTTATGTTGCCCAGGCTGATATCGAACTCTGATACTCAAGTGATTCACCTGCCTCGGCCACCCAAAATGCTGGGGATATAGGCATGAACCACCACATGCCTGGCCATAAGTTTGAATTCTTACACTCATTTTGTTGATGGGAACACTGAGCCTCAGAGAAGAGAATTAGGGCAGGACTTCCTGCAGGTGGTTTTACCCAGAGATGCTGTCAAAGAGTCAACCAGGACAACCTGGGTTCTTTCTCTCAAAGATCTACTTTTATTTCTTGGTACCAGGCCAGCTGGGCTTACCCCACTCGTCGGAGCTGGGGGATACCCACCTCCCTACCTCTGGTTTAAGAATCTCTCCTCCTTGCATCTGCTCACAGTAGATCCTGTTTTTCCTTCCTTTCATATACCCCATCTACAGTACTATCTACAGTACTTGCTTTTTCTTTAAGGGAAGCACCCTCTTTCCAGAAGCTAGAGGTAGACAGACTCTGAGTCTGGGAATGGAGTGTGTAAACCAGGTGATAGCAGCCAATGTATTAAGTTACCCTGCCCACAGCGACTGGCTTGGGATAGTCACATAACCCAGTCTGAACCATGAGAGGTTTGCTGCCCTATTGCTATCCCAGAGGACCCAGCCTAAGGCTGAACTCCAGTGAGCTGCCAGATAAAACACAGGTGGCCCAGTTAATTAATTCAACAACGAATATATTTTTAGTACAAGTATGTCCCAAATGGGCCAGGGACAGTGGCTCATGCCTGTAATCCCAGCACTTTGGGAGGCCGAGGTGGGCTGATCACTTGAGGCTAGGAGTTGGAGACCAGCCTAACCAACATGGTGAAACCTATTTCTACTTTCAATAAAAATGCAAAAAATTAGCCAGTTGTGGTGGCTGGTGCCTGTAATCCCAGCTACTCAGGAGGCTGAGGCAGGAGAATAGCTTGAACCCAGGAGGCAGAGGTTGCAGTGAGCTGAGATTGTGCCACTGCACTCCAGCCTGGGTGTCAGAGTGAGACTCTGTCTCAAAAGAAAAAGTATCTTCCAAATATTTAGCGGGACATAGTCATACTAAGTAAAGTACTTCTTGTTTATCTGAAATTAAAGTTTAACTGACGTTTTATATTTTTATTCGCTTAAATCTGGCAACCGGTCAGCGGAAGCTAAAAAGGAGCTGCCTCTTGGTGACATCAATATGAGCCCTGAACTGTACCTAAAGCCTAAGTGCGCATGGACTTGTCGCTGAAAGATTGTTAAGGAATTTTCTGGACCTTATCAAGGCCTTGGCCTTAGGAAATGTAGAAAGTCTTGTGAGGTGACTACACTTCCTTGCCCGTCACAGTGCTCAGCGTCCAGCGACAATAAAGACTTACTGGGTAACAAGGCTCTGTGCATAGCTCGCTTCTAATAACTACCTTCATTTTTTTGAGCATTTACCATGCCCCAGACACTGTGCTTTAACTTAAACTACTTCCCACCCTTCAAATATATGAGATAAGTAACACCACACCCATTTCACAGGTGAGAAAACTGGGGTCTGGAAAGGTGGCTTACCCTTGACTTCAGGGCACAGGCTGAGAAAATGAGAAACAGAGAACTTGAACCAGGTCCTCCTGGCTGCAAAGCCCGTGCTGCTTTCTTGACAGCTTGCCACCTCTCAGGCCCCACACTTTGCCTGCTGGTCAGGCCCCTTGGAAGGAACCTAGTGTTATCCCTGACCCCGCTCTTCCTCTCTCAGTCCCTGAAGGCCCCCATTAGCTGCCCACCTCCTGCTTGAAACAAGCCGCAGAACATCTGGAAGCCCTGGGAGGCCGTTTCTTTGACAACCTTCGATTTAAAAGCTCATGGAAATTCTTGCTCCAACTGCTGTGACGTGAGCAGCCCAGGTACACAGCCCTCTGGAGGCCAGAAGGGGCTGCCAACATCTGCTTCCCATTACCTGGAGGAGGGACTTCACCACCAGTCGCTGGTAACAGGAGACCCTGGCCTCTGATTTATGGCCCATTTGGAATGAGGCCTCGGAGCAATTACTTGTTGGATTGAGCCAGGAGAGGGGCTAGAGATTTGCAAAGCGGAAAGCAGTGCCTGGCTGGCAGCACTGTCTCCCCAGGCAGACAGGGACCATCCAGTGAGGACTTTCTTACTGACCTAAGTTACCTAACTTTCATGGATCATTGCCTATGTACCAGGCACTCTTCTAAGTGCTTCATGAATATTCACTCAGTTGAGCCTCCTTAGGAGGGAGATGCTATGATCATCCCATTTTATGGTTGAGAAACTGAGGCCCCCAAAGATTATACGGCTTGCTGCAGTCACGTAGCTAGCCACATAGACTCCGCTGGATTTGAATCTAGGCCCCGGAATTCATCCTCTCAACTGTTATGCTGCTCTGCAAATGAATAATCTTTAAAACATGTAAATTGGACCACTAGATTCCCAGTTCAGAACCCCGAGTGGCTTCTAATGACAGAGTGAAACCCAAAGTTCTCAAACTGTAAGAACCTCTGGTCTTCTGTTCTCTGTCTTCTCCTTGCCCGTTCCCCTCCAGCCACCTTGCCTGTTCTTGCTTCTTTTTGTTCATTTCTTTTCTTTTTTTTTAAAAAAGAAAAAAACCAGCTCTATTGAGCTATAAATAACATAAGGCCGGGCATAGTGGCTCAAGCCTTTGTCCAGCACTTTGGGAGGCTGAGGTGTGGAGGTCACTTGAGCCCAGGAGTTTGAGGCCAGCCTGGGCAACAGAGCAAGATACCACTTCTACAAAAAAGTAGCCGGGTGTGATGGTGCACACCTGTAGTCCCAGCTACTCAGGAGGCTGAGGCAGGAGGATCTCTTGAGTCCAGGAGGTCAAGGATGCAGTAAGCTATGATTGTGCCCCTGTACTCCAGCCTGGGTGACACAACAAGACCCTGTCTCCAAAACAAAAAATAAAATAAAAAAAATCTCATAAAACTCACCCATTTAAAATGTACAGCTCAATGGTTTTAGTATCATATATTCACAGAGTTGTGCAATGATCATCACAATCAAATTTAGAATATTTTCATCATCCCCAAATTCCCCATCAGCGGTCATTCCCATTCTCCCTCCCCTCTAGCCCCTGGTAACCATGAATCTGCTTTCTGTCTCTACAGATTTGCCTATTCCTGGCATTTCATACATATGGAACCATACAATATGTGTTTTTTTTTGTGACTGGCTTCTTTTACTTGGCTTAATGTTTCAAGATCCATCCACATTGTCTCACGAATCAGTACTTTATCCCTTTTAGAGGCCAAACCATATTGTGTTGTGTTGGTTTGCACTTTATCCATCCATTAGTTGGTGGGCATTGGGGTCATTTCTACTTTTTGGCTCTTATAAATAATGCTGCTGTGAACACGTGTGTATTTTGCCTGGACCTCTGGTTCTTTAGACATGCTAAACATGCTTCCCTTGCAGTGCTGTTGCCCTTGCCATTTCCTCCCCCCGCTGCTGCCTTCCTCCAGGTCTTCCTGTGGCTGGCCCCTCACTTCATATCCCTGTCCTCACACCACTTCCTTATATGGGTCCTCCAGACCACCCCCTCTGTTTGTCATTCTCTCCCCCATCTTCTGCTTTAGTTCTCTTTCTTGGCCTTGCCACTACAGGAAATTACTTTATATACTTCTTTGAGTACTGAGATTCTCTCTGTTTCTCTACCTAATGTGGAAGCTCCATGAGGATGGAGACCTCCTTGGTCTCAGTGCCTGGCGCATAGAAGGTGCTCAATCAGTAGACAACGTGTGAATCAAGCAATGCAATGGAGCATGGATGACTTGCTCTAAGGCAGCACAAGGCTTCTAAGTAGTGAGCGAGACACACCCAGTGACTCCAAATGGTAACCAGGGTGCTCCCAGGATTGCTATACCTGCAAGGTCTCAACTTAGTCTTTCTAATTTCCCTGCAAGAGTGTAGGGGAGAGAGAAGAGCAAACCAATAAACCAATAGGATTCTGCTACAGGAAGCAAGGACAATGTGGCTGCTGAGAGTAGGCACTTTTGCAGGAGACATCTGGGTTGTTATTAGCTACTTCTGAGCTTGGTGATCATGAACCAATCCATTTTATTTTCTGGGCCTTGATTTTCTCAACTGTCAAAGGGAAGTAATAATAGTACCTTCTTTACTAGATGTTTATGAGGGCAAATTGAAATAATGTGGGTAAAATGTTGAACACATGTGTTGGCTATTTTTGTGTGGATGGATGTAGGCATCAGGGAAGCAGAGACAGCAAGGAGGATGGGCAGGTAACTAGCCTGGAAGGGAAGGTGGGAGGAATCCGTGCTGGCTTCCTGGGGGAGGTAGCATCTAAGCTGGGACCAATAGGACGTGGTCCCGGGGAACATGACATCCCTTCTCTTTCTCCACCTCCAGTTCAGGCTCCAATATATCAGAGGAGGACTCTAGGAAGTCATTCCACCACCTCTGCCTCCCTGCTGACGAGTCCGATATTTGGCGAGAAGGCTCACAGGACAAGAGGCAACTTGACATAGTGCTTAAGCTCAGAGTTCAGATCAGATGGGGTAACCTGGTGTTCAAATATCTCTGGCTTCCTGACTGACTAACTGTGTGCCCCTGGGCCATGTGCTAAACCTCTCTGGGCCTGCATGTCCTTGCCTATAAGTGGGGGTGATGAGAACAGTGCCAACAGCACAGGGTGAGAATTCAGTGATGTAACGCCCGGCGAGCACTTGGCACGTGGGGAGTATCAGATCAGTGTCAGCCCTCAGCCTTGGTGGAATCCCTCTCTCACCTCAAAGTCTCTTGCCTCCAGTGTTTTCCCAGAGCAGTAGCAAAAGCAGGCAAGTAGTTTTGCTTCAAGAGCTGGAGCAAAGACTGGGAGAATGGAGCCCAGGTCAGCCCCGTACTTGCCATGTGGTTTGGGAAGAGTGAACTCAACCCACAGAGCCTGTAGGAAAACCGTCACTGGTAAGGGGGAAATGAGATAAAGACGGTCAAGCCCTTGCTGCTTCCTGTCTCCCTGGGAATCCCTAAGAACATTCCCCAGCCTCCTCCTTTGCCCTCATCCCTCTCCTAGGGCTTAATTGGGCAGCTGCCGTCAGTTTGCACTTAACCTTCTCCCCATCTGCCCTCAAGGGAAAGAATTAACGCTAATCCCTGAGCTGCTTCCCTGCCTGTCGATGGAAGTGTCAGAGTGCAGGGCCTGGGAGCCAGCTCAGCTCAGGCCTCCCAAGTAGTACAGCCCAGCTCCAGTGCTCAGGGGCTCCCCAAACATGCCCACCCCAGAGTCTCTGCTCCTTTGTCCTGGAGCAGTGGGGGACAGCCCTCCCAGCCAGTGAGCCACCTTCCTCCTCACCCTGTTCTTGTCCCTCTAAGCCCAACACTGTCCTATAGAAATACAATGTCCTATAGAAATAATAGAAATACAATAGAGCCACATAAGTTATTTACAATTTTCTGGTAGCCACATTAAAACAACCCAAAGGGTAATAGATGAAATTTTAATAACACACTTTAAGCCAGTATATCCGAAATATGATCTTTTTAACATATAACCAATGTGCACAATTTTTAACAAGATATTTTATGTTCTTTCTTTGCATACCCAGGCTCCCCAGTTCGGTGTGTGTCTTATGCTTTTATGGCACATCTCAATTTGGATACTAAAATTTTCATGGGAATATTTGATCTGCATTTAGACTTCACAAAACTTGGAGCTGAAAAAGATTCACCTACCTAAGTTGATCCAGAACCTCATAAAAGTTTTCCAATCACCAAATCAAGTATGAGTTTTTAAGTTTAAGTGTAAAAAAAAATGCAATTAAATAACACAAACAATTCAGCTCATCAATCACATTAGCCACATGTCAAGGCCTCGGTGGCCATGTGTAGCTGGTGGCTATCATATTGGGTGGTGCAGCTCTGGCCTTCACCAAATTTCCCACAGCTGCTCCATGGCAGGCCTCTCCAGGAAAATGTGTGGTGCACTGGAGGTGGGAACTCTGCCTCCAATTTGCTGTGTGACTTTGGGTGAGTGTCTCTGCCTCTCTAGGCCTTTCTTTTCCCAGCTCTCAAATCCTTCCATTTAAAGAAAGTGAGTGCCTATGACTCACAACACCTTGTTCTAGGCTCTGGGAGTGCACAGCAAAGAGCACGCAGTACACCTTCTCACAGAGCTTCATTCTGGGCTGGGAAATGGTCATCAGAACTGTGATTACATTTATGGAACCCTTTCTGTATGCCAGGCACTGTTGGAAGCCTTTGACATTAGCCAACTCTTTTTACCATCACAGTAGCTTCATGGGGAAGATGCTGGCATCATTGTTTCTCATGGGAAAACTGAGCCACACAGAGCAGTTAAGAAACTTGACCAAGGTCACCCAGCTTAAATGGGGCTGTGGTGGGATTTGAACCCAGTCAGATTGGCTATAGTGTGAGTGCTTTCATCACCTACTTCTACTGCAGGTTGAACATTCCTACTTCAAAATTCCAAAATCTGAAGCAGTCCAAAATCTGAAACTTTTGGGGCACTGACATGAAGCCACAAATGGAAAATTCCACACATAAGTACTCAACACAAGCTTTGTTTCATGTGAAAAATTATCGAAAATATTTCATAAAATTTCTCCTTCAGCCTATGTGTATAAAGTATATATGAAACATAAGTGAATTTCCTTTACTGTTTTTGTACTCACAACCCGTCCCTTCCACTCCAAGCTCTGTAAGCATCTGGCATCTTGGCTAGTTTGCTGCTTCCGAGGCGCCGGGGGGTTCATGCATTTTAGACTTTGTGTACTCCCGGGACTAGACATGATTCCAAAGTGCTGCTGACTTGGGTCCCAATCCCCAAAATATCTCATTATGTATATGCAAATATTCCAAAATCTGAAAAAATCCAAAATCTGAAACACTCTGGTCCCAAACGCTTCGGATATGGGATACTCATCTCTCTAATGAATGTAGAGTGGCAATGATGGCTGCTGAGAAAAGCAGCAAGGCAGAAAAAAGTGTGTGTGTAGGGGGGCTGCTATTTTAGATAGAGGGGAAAGAGGCTCCCTTTCCTCCTGGCTACACAGACCATCCCTAACATCCCTTGCACCTCTATCAAGGGCCTACCATGTGCCAGACTTTTAAAGGGTCTTGGAGGCCCCAGGCAGTGCGTGATGGGCCAGGGTCTGTGAAGGTGTGCCCCACATTGAAGAGGAGCTGGACATCTGAACTGCCAAGCACAGCCAGACCTGCCAGGCAGGTGTGTCATGTGGGCTGGGAGCCATGGTCAACAGCTGCCAGGCGGAGCCAGGCTTGTGCCAGGGACTGTAGTCAACAGAAGCAGCTGCCCTCCAGTGTTTACTGAGCATTTATTTTCTCTCCTTCTTTCTTCTTTCCCTTTTTCAGCCCATCGTTCCTAGCCTTACCCCTTGCCCTTTCTTCCCTCTTTCCTCCCTCACTCCTTACCTCCCATCCACCCACCTACCCAGTGTTTATTGAAGGCCTACTATGTGCCAGACATGGTGTCAAGCCCTAGGGACACTGTGGTGAATAAAATGTTCCTGTCCTCGAGGAATGTTGCAGTCCATTTGGAAGGACCCACAGATGAATCTGTAATATCTGCTGAGAAAAGATGTATGTGCTCTTTGAGAATAACAGTGAGATGAATTGGCGGAATTAATTACTCTTTGTACATGGAAGGACACTATAGATAAAGTTCAAAGGCAAATGATAGGCTGGAGAAATACTCGCACACTCAGGGATGCAGAAGGAGCCCACATCTATGTCTAGAGCTCACCGTCAGGGCCTGGCACAGAGCACCATTCGCTTCATAGCGGGGCTTGCTCTTATTTTTTTCACTCTCTTCTTTTTTTTTTTTTAAATGCACCGTCTGTTCTACATAAAATGATTGTATCCTGTTGGTAGATCAGGGCCCCAACTTCCTGACTCAATGATTATGACATGAAGTCAAACAAGAACAAAGGTGTCATGGGAGCAATCCACCCAAGCTCCAGCCTTGAACTAGAGAGAGTCCCTGACCCAAGGATCTTGAGTCCAGTGTGGGTGACAGTGCGGACACTAAGCAAAGGCTTTTCAGGGTAGTTTATGGGAAGGGGCGGGATAGGTGTGGGGAGCTTCAAAGAGGGTCATGCTGTGCAGACTCTTGGGGGCAGGAAGGGATAGTGGGAAGAGTGACAGCTAAGGGGAGTCCTCAAGCATGGGGAGTAGTTAGCTAGGTGCCAAGGGGAGGGGAAAATATTCTAGGCAAAAGGAACTGTTTGTGCAAAGGTCTAGAGGCAGAAGACTTTAGACCCTGACATACACACACACACACACACATACACACACACACACTGCAGACACAGAGTCTCCTCCATTTCACAGGAGTCTGAGTCAGGGAATCATGAAAGATGGCGGTGGAGAGGTAAATGTGTCGGATTACAAAGGGTCTGGTAAGTTATGCAAGGAGGTTGGACATCATTTGAAGATCAATGGGAAGCCTTTGAAGAATTACAAGCTAAGGAATGGTTGTTTCAAATTTGTGTTTTAGAAGGATGATGTTGGACACATTCTAAATAATGGAGTGGGGAAACTGGAGCCAGTTAAGAGGCTGTTGCCAGACATCCAGGGGAAAACTGATACGGGCTTGAAATAAGGAAATGGCCATGGGGATGGAGAAAAATGGATGGAGGTCAAGGTCAAGATCAATGTGAGCCGGGCGTGGTGGCTCACGCCTGTAATCCCAGCACTTTGGGAGGCTGAGGCGGGCAGATCACAAGGTCAGGAGATCGAGACCACGGTGAAACCCCATCTCTACTAAAAAAAAATACAAAAAATTAGCTGGGCATGGTGGCGGGCGCCTGTAGTCCCAGCTATTCAGGAGGCTGAGGCAAGAGAAGGGCAGTGAACAATGGAGGCGGAGCTTGCAGTGAGCCGAGATCACGCCACTGCACTCCAGCCTGGGCGACGGAGCAAGACTCCGTCTCAAAAAAAAAAAAAAAAAAAAGATCAACGTGAAAGGTTGAGGCTGCAGCTGCAGCTCTAGAAATGGGAGTCACAGGTGGAGCAGCGGCAGCCCCTCAGGGAGACTGCATCATGCCAAGAAAGAAGGGACCAAACGTTTGATGCTGGGTTCTGTGTTTGGATCAAAAGCTGGGAGATTCCTGGGTTCTTGCCTTTGTCCCTCCCTTGCCGGCTGTGTGAGTTTGGGATGTTCACGTCTCCTCTCTGGGTTCGTTCTCCCCATTTGTAAGATGCTATGACTTGAATAGGATCAACGATCCTCACTGTCCCATGGAGCCCTAGGAGTCCTTGGGAAGTCAGTCCTTCAGCAGCAGGTGCTGAGGTGGCATTTGGTGGCTGTGGCTTGGAACTGTCACCTCCTCTTTAAGCCCAGTAGTTGTGCTTCAATTTGTTTTGTAATTTGGCCTTCTGACTCAGCTTTGATTTGAAGAAAGGGTTCCGTGATTCAAAAGAGTTTGATGAGGGATGACCTCTCATGTTCCATCTGGCAGAAGGTAGAGCCACACCCAGTTGGGAGTTTCCCTGATGCTAGGAAGAGTGACATCTCCGTGAGTCAGAGGGAATTATCAACTATAGACCTTATGGCACTGTTGGGTGCAGACTCTAGATCCAAGGAAAACTCATGACCCTGCACCCAGGGGTCTAAGTGGACTGGTCTGAAGGGTTAGCATCTCCAACCCAAGTACTCCAGGGGTGACAAATAAGATTCAGCTCTGGCAGTGGATGGTAACATTGCCTGGGGCTGCACTGAAGAGAACTCAGTGAGGATAAAGTGCTGTGATTGATTAGCAATGTCTTCTCTGGACAGCAAATGGGTGGTAATGGTGTGTGTGCCATGAATCTGCTAGCTTTGATCTAATCTTTGCTGTTTAACAGGGACATGAACTCTCATTCTCATCATAGCCCCAGGCTGCTCTATTGTGCGATCTCTTCTTTCTCCTCCTTTTGTTGTTGAGTACTTCAAAGGTCTACCCTGGCCCTCTTCCCAGTGGACCGGTCACTTCAGGAAACGAATGGGCTGCTCTCTGGAGGAAGCCAGATCACTCAATGAGTTCCCATTTCTCTAGAATTAGATGGTTAGTCATGCTGACCAGGGGCAGTAGGTGGGCTCAAGGCCAGGAAAGCACAATGCTTCTTTGCTGAGCCCCCAGGGCATGGGCCTTGTTTCCCAAAGGTATCCAAGGCCATGTTCAGGAGGCTCTTGCCACCACTGGGATCCCACTTGCTGCATCTTTGAAGAACTGCCAATGCTAATGGTTGGGGTGGAGGCAGGAGGGAGAAAGGGCACTCTGCTACTCAGGAAATTAAAAACCTGCCATTCTCTTTAATATTTTAAAAAAGTAATCTTCATGACATAAATAAATCATGTTTATTGCAGAAAAGCTGAAAAACATGGATAAGCAAAAAGTAGAAAATAAAAGACATCTATGTTCCGATACCTAGAGAAAAGCATTATTTCAACAAGTTGGTGTGTATCTTTCCAGACTTCAGCAGCTCTAGGCACCAGCCCCTCAGAATGGACGATGGCTGTAGCCTTGGGGTGAGTGGAGGCCTCCCAGCTGTGCGAGGCATTAACCCTGTAGTCGCTGGCTGGTGGGAAGGTCTAGGGTTCCTGGCGGTGGAGCCAGGGCAAATGGGGTGGCCTGCATGGGGCTCAAGTGACAGCTCTTTCCAATGAGACAGGGACAAGTTTGTTAACAAGCTGAGCTGGCACTTTATGGATAATTCTCAGTGGTGTCTATCCCTACTTCTCCTAGGGTATAATTTGACATATTGGCTGGATGCAGGCCTGGGCTTAGAAATACTACTGCTGGCTGGCGTTAGGAGGGGTCACTTCCTAGTCAATATCCCTATTTGCATTTGAAACTCTGTTGCTCCTGGAGGGTGAGTTGAGCCACACATATCCCTTTCTCTTTTTATAAATCCATATTTCCCTCATCACCCTCTCCCCACAACAGGGACTGAGAGGTTTCCTGGAAGAAAAAGAATCTGTGATCCTTGTTTTTACTTTAGGAGTTGAGGGTAAAAACAACTTCACCTTCTGGGCTAGGCTGGCCTCAATCTAGAGCACACAGAAAGGATCACAGGATTCTAGAACAGATACCACAAGAGAAAACACAGCCTGGACAGGTGCCAGGACTCAGCACCCAGGCCCTGGTGGCTGGAGGTGAGGGTCCCTTCTGAGCATGGTTTGAGGCTGGCACTAGAACCTTCCTGATCCAGCCACCCTAGAGGAGTGGGTACCCCATGGGGAAGATCATGAATAAAAATTTAATAGTTCTAACACTTTGGAGCTCGGGCAACATTGCTATACGGCCCTTCTCAACTGCAAGAGTACACAGTTCTGAAGGGACAAAGAAGTATCCCCAGTTTACGAGTCCAGCCAGCAACTGTAGATCTTGTACAACCTGATCAGATCTGGGAGAGGCAGAGAATGGCGTAGAACCAGCTGCAGCTATTTGGCCCAGTCTGTGAGATTTGACTGAACTTCTCTCTCTCTACCAGGCAGCAAAGAGCTCAGGGCTTATTTGACAAGTGGTTAAACTTAGTGATTAAGAGCACAGATTCTGGAGCCAGACTGCTTGGGTTTGAATCCCATCTCTCCCACTTATTTTCTTTGTGACTTTGGGCAAGTGGCTTCACCTCTCTGTGCCTCAGTGGTCTCATTTGTAAAGTGGGAGGACACATAGTGCCTATCTTAGAGAGTTGTTATGAGGATTAAATTAATATATGTAAAATTAGATCTAGCTGATTGTTATGTTTGCTGACACACACATACACCCTTACGTGGTCTTGAAGTTGCAGCATTTAGGAATGGGAACACTGGAAAAGCTGGAAATTCTTGTTAATTTGGAAGGTGAGGCTTTGAAGTGGTTTTTTTTTGTTTGTTTTGTTTTGTTTTGTTTTTTGAGACAGGGTCAGCTGGAGTGCAATGGCGGGATTTTGGCTCACTGCAACCTCCACCTCCTGGGTTCAAGTGCTTCTCATGCCTCAGCCTCCTGAGTAACTGGGATTACACGCGTGCACCACCACACCTAGCTAATTTCTGAATTTTTAGTAGAGATGGGGTTTCACCATGTTGGCCAGGCTCGTCTTGAACCCCTGGCCTGAAGTGGTCCGCCCACCTCGGCCTCCCAAAGTGCTAGGATTACAAGTGTGAATCACTGTGCCTGGCCCTGGAGTGGTTCTTAAATTTGAGGACGCATCAGCATCATCTGGTAGGCTGCTTGTTAAAGCACAGATTTCTTGGCCCCACCCCCAGTCGGTCTGGGTGTGACTGAGCATCTATATTTCTCACAAGCTCCTAGATGATGCCCATGCACTGCGGTCCACAGATCACACCTGGAGCAGCACCAGTTTTGAATATTGTTATAAATCTATTTTATTTCTTCTTTTTACTGAAGTATAATCTTCTCTGACATTTTGTAACCAGACTGTAAACTTGACAAGGGCGGGGGCCGTGACCTTACTCGCCATTGAATACACAGCATCTGACATGCTGTAGATGCCCGATAAACATCGGCTGAAAGGAGGAAAGCAGCAAGCTTTTTGCACTCAACAATGTTCTTGTGTACATTTTTCATGTTAATAAATATTCTCCCACAACATTGTTTGGTTGGTTGCATAGTTTTCCCTTGTATGGATGTAAGTGAGAGAACAACTTGAGCTTGCTGGAACAAAAAGGAAGCATTCAGTCTAAGTAGGCAGGGTGCCTCAGCGACTGGAACCAGGAAGCTGAGAACCAACAGAAGGATCTTTCCTGTTGCCTCCCATCTGCATCTCCCTGTGATGGCTTCTTTCCCTTTTTGGGACTTTTCTGTCCATGTGACATCCAAGATGGCTGCTTACATCTCCCAGATCTCTTGTTACAGCACCTGCCATGTGGTCAGTCTGCCTGTCTGTCTGCCCCTTAGTCGCTCTCCTAGTAACTCCATCAAGGACTCCGGCCCTTCTGGGGTCAGTGCTAACCCCTTATCTAATCAAGGAGGAGGGCCATATTCAAATATGGCTGCCAGGTGCCCCTGTGGTGGTAGTGGGGGGAGTATAAGCAAAATGTGGCCTGGTGATCACCAAATGATCCATTCTAAATTGCCTTCTATTCATCTTCTCATCCGTCTCCTTAAACCTGATTTCAATTTCAATCTGGTGACCAGGGTTTAGTTTCTGTGGACTTTTCTGGGCTCAGAGCAGGGATTTGACTGACTTAACCCCATCTCTCTCCCATTAGCGATAATGGCCCATGGCAGCGTCACAGGTTTGTCTGATGTCTTTGAACATTTAATCCACGCAACATGATTTTGAGGGAGGCAGGAGGTTTCACCCAATGAGGCCTGTTTAGTACCAGCAAGTCTGCTCATGATCCGAAATGCAGCTGAAAAAATAAATATAATTAAAAAGATAACTCAGGCCAGCGTTCCCAGAGACTGTTTTACATGGGCGCATAATGAATGCTAAACTCAGTGCAGCAGTGCCAAAAAGCAAAATAAATTCTTGGAGTTGGTCTGTTTCCTGCCTGCAATACATTTGCTTGTTCCAAACAAATATATTTGTCAATACAACACAATTAGGAAGGCTGAGCCAATCAGACCATCAAATATCCAGAGAAGCAGAACGTGGTTTCCATACACTTTGCTAGATGGAGCCAAGGTCTGGATGTGTTATGACCAAACCAATTACGGCCCGGGCAAGCCTTACATTCCCCTCCAGGACAAGCTTCCTCATCTCTTCTAGTTACCGAGGGAGTTCTGACTTCTTTCCCCTTTCCTTCTCAATGGTATTAATAACCATGAAGCACCTCCTTCCCAATCTTTTAGGTTAATTTACCTTTTTTTTTTTTTGGCCAACAGCTAGAAACAACTTTTGACATACACAGTTTGTAGAATGAGGGCCTGCCAAGATAGGACTAATAATGAGTTTTTATAATAATAGCTACCATTTATGGCATAGATGCCAGGCATTTCACACTCATGGTTTCTCCTGATCCTCACAACAATCCTGGGATATGTATTACTAGTTTCATTTGATAGGTGAGGAAACTGAGGCTCAGAGAGGTCAAATGATTTGTACAAGGCCACACAGCTAGTGACTGACTGAGCTGAGGTTAAAACTCTGCTCTTTCTAATGCTTGAGCTTGTGTTAGGACTATTGATGTTAAAAGACATAGAATCTAACTCAACCTGGCTTTAAACAATAAGGGGATTCAATGGCCTTTGAGTTGATAGTCCAGATGTGGACTTCAGGCAAGGCTTAATCCAGCCACTCTAATGATGTCTTCAAGGACCTGGCTTCTCTCTGCTCTGCCTGCCTTCATCCTTAGGCTCCTCGCCATTGGCTCCTATAGCCCACATCTCTGAGCTCTTCCTTCAGGAAAGGAAATAATGACAGCGGCTACATCTTTTAAATTCTTAAGCCTCATCAGTCTGAAGAAGAATGTCCCCTCTGGTAGTATCCATGGAAGAGAGAGGAGCTTCTACTTTCAAACTCTTGGCATTCCATTTGCTTGGGTTAAATTAGGTACCCATCCTTGAGCCATAGCACCTGGTTTAGGGATATGACATGCTGGTTGGTTTAGGATGATCAGGCCCCTCTCTGGAGCTGAGGTGGTCATCTGTCTCTCAAGAGCCTCAAGCCTGAGCAGGGGGAAGGACAGAGATCCTAGAGCAAACCTGGGTGCTGTCATCAGAATAGGGGAATGAATTGGCAGAGGGGATGGCTTAAATAGTTAACCAACTGGCCTGGCACAGGCACTGACCAATTAGAACAGATGCTGGCTACAAAGACTGATTAGCCATTTGCTATTCAAAGTGGGTTCCTTGGACAGAAGCATCAGATCATTTGGGAGCCTGCTGGAAATGCAGGGTCTCTGGACCCACTCCTGTACAAGTACAGAATCTGTACTTGAACAAGATCTCTAAATCTTTAACAAGATCTAGCAAAGTTTGAGCAGTGCCGATTTAGCAGAGTGATGGAGCATGATAAGTACATGATAAAGGGCCTGGCATGTGGTGGGTGCTTGATAAACATAATTCCCTTCTTCCCATCCCAAAGGTTTGCAAATGGGGAAACTGACTGTCTTAGTCCGTTTTCTGTCCCAATAACAATACTTGAGACTGGGTAATTTATGAAGAAAAGAAATTTATTTCTTACAGTTTTGGAAGCTGAACGTCCAAGGTCACATCTGGTAAGGGCCTTCTTGCTGATGGGACTCTGCAGAATCCTGAGGTGGCGCAGGGCATCAGATGGCTCATGAGAGATGAGGGGCTCGGGAGAGATGGCCAAACTCATTTTTATTACAGACCCATTCTCGGGATAACTAACCCATTCCCTCAATAACCCATTAATCCATTACTCCACAAATGGATTAATCTGTTCATGACAGCACGGCCCTCATGACCCAATCACCTCCCAGATGTTGCACTTCTCCATGCTGTTGCATTGGGGATCAAGTTTTCAACCTATCAACTTTTGGGAAACACATTTAAATCGCGGCATTGACCCAGCAGGATTTCTGCTTGCCTGAAACATAGACATGGACTCTGAATACCCTCAGGGCTAGCCTGGGGCTTGACTTTTCTCAGTACATCAGAGGTGCTAAACCCAGGCTGCACATTAGAATCCTCTAGTGAATTTTTAAAAATCTTGACGGCCAGGCATCACCCCAAATCAAGTCAGTCAGTATCTCCCAGGGGAGATCCAAGCATCAGTACTTTTAAAAGTTCCTCAGTCAATTTCTATGAGCAGCCAAGGTGGAGAACCAGTGCCTCACACTTTGCTGCCTTCTGAATTAATTAAACTGTAAGAAGGCTCTGCTTTGAACAAAAGGGTCTGCTTTGAACACTTTTGGGTGGCTGGTTACAAACCCAAGGGTGATGGTTCCTGTCTTCAAACACTGAGCGTGTGCTCTGACATGGCTGTGCCTGGTAACACAGAGGAGTGCCTGGTAACACAGAAGAATCTGTGCTGACTGGCTCCAGCTTGCACTTCTCAGATAGCTGGTAGAGGTTCAGCTTCTGAGCCAGGGAACCAATAGGCATGGACCCATAGCCCAGACTCCAGGGATTCGGCAGGGCAGGTGGGGAGCAATGATCACCTCTGCAATTCTGCACCCCCAGGTCCCCAGATGCATACTCAGAAGTCCTGGACCCCTGGGCATCTGGTGAAACCTCTGGACTCTTCTCAGAAAAAAAAAAAAAAGTTTTTGTTTTACATAATAAGACTAAGGAGACTAGGCATGGTGGCTCACACCTGTAATCTCAGCACTTTGGAAGGCTGAGGCAGGAGGATGGCTTGATCCCAGTTGGAGACCAGCCTGGGCAACAGAGTGAGACATCGTCTCTATTAAAAATTAAAAATAAAATTAGCCAGGTGTGGTGGTGCACACCTGTAGTCCCAGCTACTTGGGAGGCT
>NW_012100432.1:4652398-4664784 GCF_000951045.1 Mandrillus leucophaeus | reverse complement strand
AAAAAGAAAGAAAGAAATGCAATTATCAAGATATTAAAAAATATATATACATATGTGCTTCTTTATGAATGGATTAAATTAGAAGGTCTGGCAGTGTGTCTCACAGCTACCAGAAGCTTGAAGTGGTGCTGACTATGCATAGTGTGCTGAGATGTCTGCAGCAACTGTCCTTCCATAGGCAACTATCTGTGATTTCTACTGGTGACAGTCACAGGCGCTGCTAATCTGACTGTAGTTTGTCACTTACATTTACAATGGAGACAAATGCTGAAATTTGGTTAGAAGTTAGTGAAAATAATGATTTCACCCAAGTCTATTGACCCTCTGAATTCTATCCACAGATCCTTGAATTTCGTGGTCCCAGGCTAAGAACCCTTGGGGTAGAGAAATAGAGCTGAGGGCAAATCGCAGGCTGCAGCTGTGCTGTGGAAGGCGAGTACCACTGGGCACAGCGTGTCTCCATCAGAAGATCCAATCCGTTTTTCTCCTAGGTCCTGGATGCTGAGGTTTCAAAGGGGGAAGAGATGTGTGTCCTGGGGTTAGTGGCGTGTAGGGAAGGGATTCAGAGCTTCTGAGAGGAGCATGCCAAGGTTCTCATCCTAGCTCTCTTTGACACTGGTTCTGTAACCCAAGCTTGCTGCCTAACCTCTTCAGACTTCAGTTTCTTACTATAAAACGGGACTCCTAAAGCCTGCTTCAAGGGTTTCTGTAATAATGAATGACAAATACTTAGCACAGTAGCAGTGAAACTTACTAGCTAGGTGTGCCGTCTGTGTAATCTTGCATAAGCCCTTGACTTCTCCCGGATTTGGTTTCCTCATCTGTAAAATAGGCTACAAGTACCTGCCTTATTGTGAGGATGCAGTGCCTGGCACCAAGAGACAGCCCCATACACAGTGGCTGGACAGCTGAGGGTCCCAGGCAGCCCACAGGACTCCACACACAGCAGCTTTGGAGACTGCTTCCTTGGCCAGACTCTGCACGTGACTAGTTGCAGGGGCCAGTCTGGAGGGTTCTCAGTTACCTTAACTCCTCAGGTGCACCAGCCTGTCCCTGCAGTGAGGGCCCTGGCCAGGTATGTGGGGTCAGGTGGGGAGGAATACACCTGGGGAAGGGTGGTGAGCTGCTGTTGCTGGCTCCCACTCCCCTGGGCTGGGTGTCTCCGGACTCTGTACCTAGAGCCCCAGCCTCTCCCGCTGTGTTGGCTCTGACTCAGCCGTGCCTGTAGGGACACCTGAGGACCAGCCAAGCCAGACCCCAGCTAGCAGGCACTGGAGCCCTGGATGTTTTTTAAAAAAGAACTCAGCTGGGGTGTCACCCTCCAAGCCTCTGCCCCTTTCAGTCTGGAGTCTCTCATTTTCCCTCTGTTTCTTTCTCTTTCTGTGAATGAGGCTGTGCCTTGTTTCTGTTTCTCTCTCTCAGTCTCTCTACCTGTCTGCCTCTGCCTCTCTCTCTCTCTCTCTCTCTCTCTCTGCATTTATCTGTTTTTCTCTCCCATCCTCACTTTCCTGGTCTTCTCTTTATTTGGTCAGTTTCTCCCCACTGTCTGACTGTCTTTCTATCTGTTTCTGTTCATATCTTTGGTTCTCTCTGTCTCAATGTCTGTCTGTCTGTTTCTGTCTCTTCCTTTCTCCATCTCCCTGTCCCCTCTCCACCACGCATTTGACACAGGGCACTGAGTGACTGTGGAAGACAAATGTGTCCCAAAGTTTCCCTCCACTCCCACTTAGAAGGCAGAGCCTGCAGAGGAACAAATGGGACAGGGCACGTGAGCTCCTGGGACATCTGAGTGTACGAACAACCTTAGCGATGACTTCTGTTTCTGTTAGACTGTGAACTCCTTGAAGACAAGAGCACATCTGAATTACCTTTGAATCACCAATAACTAGCACAGGGCCTGGTGTGTTACTGATGTTCAGTAAACATTTATTTACATGAGTAAGTGATAGAATGAAAAAAAGCACTTACACATTTTTTTTTATCAAGTAAAATTTACTCATGACCATTTTGGGCTATTGGTACCTTTTTTTTTTTTTGAGACAGGGTCTTGCTCTGTTGCTAGAGTACGTGATCATGGCTCACCGCAACCTTGACCTTCAGGGTTCAAGTGATCCTCCTACCTCAGCCTCCCAAGTAGCTGGGACCACAGGTGCATGCCACTATGCCCACTAATCATTAAAAGTTTTTAGAGACAGGGTTTCGCCATATTGGCGAGGCTGATCTCAAACCCCCGGGGCTCAGGAGATCTTCCCGCCTTGGCCTCCCAAAGTGTTGGAATTGCAGGTGTAAGCCACCAAGCCCAGCCTCTCTTTATCATTTTAAGTGAGTGCCCCCCAGATAGAGAAATCAAAGTCAGTTTTTAAACCTTATTTGCTTCTTTAATCCTCCTGGTGCCATCACCGCCCCTCAAACCTCCCATTCCAGAATATTCCAGAATGTGCCAGGCTGTTCTTAGTTATAGGGTCTTTGCACTTTTGATTCTCCCTGCTAACCCCTGTTTATTCTTTCCATTTCCTCGTGGATATTCTATTCTCCCGAGAGCTTCCCTGACTGCCGGGCTGGATTTGGTTTTCCCCTTCTGTTCTTCCACAGTAGGCCATACACACACATACTTGATTCTCATCCGCTGACTTGCCCCCTCCCTCTGGACTGTAGGCTTCTTGAAGGAAGGGAGTGGGGCTTTCCTCACCTTATCTAGGACCTAGCATGGGCCTTGTAGTTCCTACAAGTTTGCCAATACGTCCTGAGCATCCTAACTCCTGGGGAATGGCTAGGAAGTGCCAGTGGCTAAGTGATAGCTCCTAGCTCTATCTCTAGTTTTTAGCAGTTAAAAGACAATCTCATCCAAGAATGAGAAGACCACACAAAATGCAGGTGGAGGAGACCAGCCTGGGAAAGCCACTTCCAGGCACCCAGGAACGCCTTGCTGGCTGTACCTGGGCTGGGGCAGGAGCCTGCACAACAGTTACTTGCCCTTCAGCTTCCACGTTAGACAGGTTGGTTCTCAGCCAGGCTGAGCCCCAGGCACAGAAATAACTACCTGCTCAGACTGGTGGTTCCACCCCCCATCTCCTGCAATGTTGTTTCAACAGGAGGAAGTGAAATGAATTAATTATGAGCCGTGTGTGTTCACACGCATGCATTCTGTTGCCGAGCTCCCGTTCTTGAAATGTGCAATCCCAATTGCAAATGAAACACTCCCATCCTACCCCGTGCTCCAGAGGGTTTTCATAACAGCGCCTTTGTGGGCTCCCTTGAATGTCTGCCATGCCAAGGAGGCCGCACATTCCTCTGGCGGCTGCCTCGCTGGGCTTTGAGGAAATCTGCTGGCGACGGCCCCAGTTTGCAGGAGGTGGGAGGGCATGTCGGAAACGTTGCTCTTAATCTGCCCATCTCCCCTTGAGCCCCCAGCAGCCCAGAAAGGAGGGGTTGAGATAAAGCCACATGCGGCAGGCAGGAGATTAAGAGCTGCTGTTTTTATCGCTGTTTTCAGAGTCTCATGTCACATGGGCATTAGCAAGCTGGGGCAAGCAGGGGGGCGCACAGGGATGGGGGGAGAAGGGCTGGCACTGCCCAGCCCAGCAGCCGTCATGGCCCTGCCTGGAATCACTCGTGGGCAGCTGTGGTAAGGAGTGAAAGACAAAAATGATCCTGGATTGTGGCCTGGAAATATGAGCTTTTTGTAGAGGCTCGTGGTGTTTAACGTTCAGAATATTAAATGTAACTGTGATGATAATGACAGCAACTGACATTCACTGTATACTTACTAAATACTTTTCATATATGACTTAAATTGATCTTCATCATAAGTCTGTGGTGCAGGCACAGATCTGATTCCCATTTTTCAGAGGGAGCCTTAAAGGAGGTCAGGAATGTGTGGGGGGTCTCATGGTAGTCAGCAGTGGAGGTGGGACATGAACTCGAGGTGCCTGACTTCAGAACCTGTGCATTGGTTTGCTCCTCCTTATAGTCAGCATGGGCTATAGTAGACCGTACTGTTTGGAAGAGCACACGGGGGACTTCAGCCTGACACAGAACAGTGTCAGCTTCCAGCTCTGCAGCTTCCTAGCTGGGGGCCCTCGACAGGGTTGCTTCACCTCTCAGGACCTCAATTTCTTCCGTGTGATACTTGGAGAAGCACACCTGTCTCACAGGCTGCTGTCAGGATTGAAGAATATAGCGTGGATAAGGTGCCTGGTGGGCATCGAATTGCATCCCTCCAAAAAGATGTTGAAGCCTTAATCCCCAGTTCCTGAGAATGGGACCTTATTTGGGAACAGGGTTGTTGCAGATGTAATTGGTTGAGGTCACTGGGTGAGGTGGGTCCTTTCCAGTGTGGTTGGTGTTCTTCTTAAAGGGGGAAACTGGGACACAGAGCCAGATACACACAGAGCTAAGACTCAGAGAAGATGGTCCTGTGAGGGCAGAGGTAAGTTATGCGGCCATAAGCCAAGGAACACTGACGATTATCAAGAACTGCCTCTGCAAGGTGGATTCTTCCCCAGAGCCTTCAGAGGGAGCACGGCCCAGCTGAAGCCTTGATTTTGGACTAGCCTCCAGGACTGGGAGAGAATGCACTGTTGTTTGAAGCCACCCAGTTTTTGGTACAGTCATCACTTGGTATCCATGGGGGATTGGTTTCAGGACCTCTGTGCACCCAAAATCCAAGGATACTCAAGTCCCTGATATAAAATGGCATAGTATTTGCATACAAACTATGCCCTTCTTCCTGTATACCTTAAATCATCTCCAGATTCCTGATAATATCTAATACAATATAAATGCTATGTAAGTACTTATTATATCATATTGTTTAGGGAATAATGACAGGGAAAAAAAAAGTCTGTGCCTGTTCAGTACAGATATAATTTTTCCCCCCCGAATATTCTTGGTTCCATGGATGTGGAACCCACAGATGCAGAGGACTGACTGTACTTCGCTATGGCAGCCTGAGCAAACAAAGACAGTGCCTGATGATCATAGAGGCCATCAATGCCTGCACTTTTTCTCCAGGCCACCCTGTAGTCACCGGAAGCTTGGTGTGCACACCATGGCTCTTACCTCAAGCACCGGTGTCTCCCTGCCCGAAGGTTCTCTCTGAATGCAGAGCAAGCCCAGCAGGGCACAGAGGAGGCTGCAGATGCCAAGAATGAATGCCCTGTGAACAGCCCTCGGTCAGTGAGGACTGGGAGCTGTGGGGTGGATCCCCAGCCTCCCTATCTCTGGACAGGATGATTCTGAGTTAGAATCTCTGCAGCCTCTCAGAGAGTGTCCAGGGTGATTGAACCCCAGTTGCTCACAGTGGTAACTCATTTATTAATGCCACCTTCCATCCTTATTTCCCTTCCCTTCTCTCCTACTGGTGCTTCCTAATATCACCTCCTAATGAACTGTTTGAACTCCAACCCTTGTCTCGGGGTCTGCTTTGGGGGAGAACCAAGAGAAAGACAGGTATGGGATGATACTCAGTCAAACGGCCCCTGCTTTCTCTTCCTGATTACAGTTTAAAGCCAGAGGCTGGCATCCTTGAGCTAAATGGACCAGTAGCTAGTCTTTGACCAACTGGGAAACTTTGAAGACCATAAAGGCCCCCCGCCAAAGAGCTCTAACATCTTGGGGAGATGAAGATGACATCAACGATGATGGAGACAGCAATTTACAGGAGTGGGGGAAATGACAATCAGAATTCTTGGGCACAGCCCTTGGGAGGCTGCTGTTTGGTGGGACTACTCCCCACAGAATCACAGGGAAGGCTAAGCTGTTCCTTCTTAGGGGCCATTTGAGGCAGAGGGTCACCAGTGGGGATCCTGGGCTTTTAGAAGGGAGCAGAGGCCAGGGGAGAGATGATGGGAGATTCTGGGGGAGAAGCTGTGGGCAGGATAATCTCTCCTGGTGACTCCTCAAGCCTTCTGGAAAGTTACTAAGCTGTGCAATTCATGCAGGTGGTGGGATTCTTGTAAAGCAAGTGACAGGGCCAAGGTACAGTCCAAAATGAGCAGGCACAGCAGACACAAGGGTAGAGAAGTAAGGTGGGCAATCAGTTGCGATTGTGGGATCATGTCTCACGCAGGTGGGGTACAGGGGTCTGAGCCGAGTTTACCTGAATCCCAAGGGACAGAGTAGCACGGAGCAGACATTGGTCATTTGTGGCTGCCCATCACTCAGAAACCCTCTTCCTCCATTTTAGGCAATTTCCCTTGTTTTGAGTCCAGCCTTAACAGGATGGAAGGAAGCAGACACACATTGCTGGACTCCCTGGCATTTCACAACATGACCTGCAAGGGCCTGCACATTCGAGGCTCCCACGGGAGCCCAGTGTTCAGAAGTGAGCACTCCGAGGACATGGCCACACAAAGGGAACCCCATCATCTGGCAAGAACAGCGGCCAAGGAATTCTGCCCTTCGGGGCAGTCGAGAGGGGCCCCGGATAGTGGCTCTGTGTGCCCGAGGAGCTTTCTGCAATGACAGAAGACCAGTGTTTTCTCAGAAGTCCCCATGGTGTGGCCGGACATGGCTCCTGGCTGTGAAGCTTCAGAGTGGCCTTCCATACATAGTCCTCCTCGGGGTGCTGTGCAGAGAGTGAGCTTATCTCCTCTAATATATTATTTTTTTTTCTGGTTAAGCAAGCCTGAGTAGATTCTGTTATTTGTCCTTAACAGTCCTGCCCAATATGGGTCTGAGTGACTTCTAGATCTCAAAAATAACAGTCAACATTTACTGAGGGTTTAGTAGGAGGCTGGCTGTGTCTTATATAGCTTGCATGCATTATTTCAATAGATTATCCCAACAGCCACATATGACAGAGTGGGGAGCCTGTGTGGGGAACTGAATGGCAGGCTCAGGGCTGTATAGATCCAAAGCTTGTTTTTTTCACTGTCTCTTGGAAACATTGGGCCTACAACTTTCTTCACTTGCCATGATGGCTGATGGCCTTTTTCTGTGTACTGGTGCCCAGATAAAAATTCTCCTCCTTCCTTTTAATCCCTTTCCACTGCCCTAATGATGAACGCCCGTTGCTAAAAGAAAAGAAAGCTCACGTCTTAGGCTTAATGCATCAAACTATGGTAAAAAGGAGGGTTGGAAGTTGGGAAGAGAATCTTTATCTTTCCCACATTTAGCTGAGTAGTAACGATATCAAGTCAAGTCCTGCTATCAAATAGGAATCACTCCTACCCAATACTCCAAAAATAGGCCATAATCCACACTGGTGGTCACCAAAGATTGAGCTCCATAGTCATTGCTTTTGAGCTCTTTCTGAGGCTGACAGTACTGCAGACGCACTGAAGAGGATTTTTAGACCCACCAGCAATTTAATAACAGCATGCAGAAGATAAACAAGAAGAAACAATAGCTAACGTATGTTGGGATCTTACTACCTGCCAGACACTGCACTCAAACCTTCTTTTATTTATTATTGATTGGGTGCTATTATTAATAGCCTCAATTTACAGAGAAGGTGCAGTTTGCCTGGGGCCACCCAGTTGGCAAATGACAGAGCCAGGGTCCAGCTGGGAGCAAGTCTCTTAGCCATCGTTCTGTGACACCTCCCAAAAAGTACTGCCTTAAATCCCCCCATTGATTTTAACTCACGTCTTGATTTCCGAAATGTTACAAAATGAAGGGGCATGTGTCTTGGAGGTGAGGAAATATGGAGGCTCTAAACTCATGGGGGAGCCCTGAGAAGGCTTCCATAATTTACCACCGCCTCTCCCTCCTCCTTATCAGGGAGGGAAGGGAGGTAAGGATGAGATGTCTTGGGGACTGATGGCTCAGCAGAACCGAATTCACCTCCATCTCTCTCTGAGGCTTCCATTAGCCTGGACTGTACCTGTCCTGGTGGTGAAGCTGGCCTTAGAGTAGAGACTGAATTGGACCCTGCTGGTCAGTGCAGAACTTTTCCTTAGCTGATGTAATCCTGGGTCTGTGCTGATTCTAAAACCCTAGAAAGCCTTCTCAAGGGGCTGAATCACACTCCCCTTCTCTTTTAATTATTCAGGACCTGACACGCTGACTGGGAATACATCACTCAGAGTACATGACTGGTAAGATTAAATATTAGAGGAAACTCTTTTAATTAATTTTTAATGCGTTCTTTAGAACAATTCTTCATACCTAACCACACACCGAAACAGAATACTTAAAAGAAAAATTAACGTTTAGGATCTCAGGGGCTTATAGGTCTAGACAGCCCCTATTTAGGTTGCCTCTAAGCTACATATCAGGGTGCACCAGGGACCACATCCATGGCATGGGATGAGCAGGTGTCCTGATTTTATTGGGACAGTCCCAGTTTATGCCTGTTGTCCCAGCGTACTTATTAATAGTGCCCCTTTCCTCTTAAAAGTCTTCCAGTTTGAATGGTAAAGCACATGGTCACCCTACTTAAAGGCCATCACTCTCTCTTTCCTTGCCAGTGGCAGACATCACTAGTTCATCACAGCACCATTTCTGTGCTCAGTCCACGTGCAGCCCCACAACACATTCTCTATACAACGCTCTAGGCAGTCACTCTGAGCAATCAAAGTTGGCTTTGAGATGAATCATATTTTTCTTTCCTTAGAAAGCAGTTTACACTATTTTTTTTAATTAAAAAAAATTTAGCCACAAGGTTTGTACTCTGTTGCCCAGGTTGGAGTGCAGTGGCACAGTTACAGCTCACTGCAACCTCGAATTCTTGGACTCAAGAGATCCTCCTGCCTCAGCCTCTTGAGTAGCTAGGACTACAGCTGTGTACCATCAGACCTGGATACTTTTTTAATGTTTAATTTTGTAGTAATGGGTCTTGCATATTGCCCAGGATGGTCTCAAACTCATGCCCTTAAGCAATTATCCCACCTTGGCCTCCCAAAGCACTGAGATTATAAGCATGAGACATTGCACCTGGCTTGAATTATTATAGTTTTATTTCATCTTTATCTTTAAACCCTTTTTCCATTCAGGGCCTTACTTTTTTTCTATGGGACCATTATTGTCATTTTATGTGGTGCAATTCATTGTGGGTGACTATCTGAAGCATTGTAGAACATTCAATATCCCTGGTCCTGTTGGCACTAAATGCCAGTAGCACAATCTCTCCCACTCCACAAGCCTGGTCTTTCTGACAAACAAAAAACAAAAATATGTCCACCCTGTCCTATTCTCATTTTCAAAACACCCCCAGGAGAACAGTACTGCCCTGGGTTGGAAATAAAGGCAAGTAATAAGAACTATACAAGTCCAAAGAATGTTGCTTTGGTTATCTACTGCTGCACAGTAAACCCCATTTTCTCCCTCCTCTCCAAAGAATTTGGTGATTTAAAACAACAATTTTTTTTTTTTAATCTATCTGCTCACAGTTTTGCAACTTTGGCAGGGCTTGATGGGCAGCTCAACTGGCACTAGAGGCTTTTCCAAGAGAGCTCACTCACATAGCAGGCAAAGCGGTGCTGGTTGCCAGCTGTGAGCTCAGTTGGGGCTGCTTCAGTTTTCCTTCATGTGGGCTCCTCCACAAGGCTGCTTGGGCTTCCTCAGAGCAAGGTGGCTAGGTTTCAAAGAGGAAGTAGGAACTACTGTTCTCTTAAAAGTGAGGCCTGGAGCTGGCATGTAGTCATTTCTTCCATATTCCATTTGTGAAAGCAGTCACAGGGGTAGCCCAGGTTCAGAGGATGAAGAAAATAGACCCCACTTCTCAGTGGGGGAATAGAAATGATTTTAATTTGTTTCATGTTTCTTTATATTATCTCATTTTGAGAATCATGATAATCTCAAAAAAAGTAGACTGGCAGATCCCTTGGATTCTCCCACTTTATAGGTGGTAAAACTGAGGCTCTGAGGTGTGACCTGCCCAGAGCAGATAGTAGTTAACAGGCCATGAATTTGGAATGGAAGGGAGAGCCATGGCAGGCTCTGAGGCGTTCTTCTGATTTCCTTAGAACCAGTGTAGTGCAGGCCAACTCAGACAGAGACAGAGGGTGTAACTTGTATGAGGATCTGTTTCTTGGTAGCTCAACCCTGACATTGCTCTTGGCTGCCTTAGCCTCATCAACTGTGCCTGGGTCCCCCAACAGTCCCAGGGTCTCTGTTTTAGTCTGTCTTTTGTTGCTTTTAACAGACTATCTGAAACTGGGTAGTATATAAAGAAAAAAAATATTTCTCATATATATGGAGTCTGAGAAGTCCAAGATCCAGGGGCCACATCTGGTGAGGACCTTCTTGCTAATGAGGACTCTGTAGAGTCCGGGGATGGCTCAGGGCATCACAGGGCGAGGGGACTGAGCTTGCCAGTCCAACTCTCTCTTCCTCTTCCTATAAACCCACCGGTCCCACTCCCATGATAATCCATTAACCCATTCATCCATTCCTGAGGGCAGAGTTCTCATGACCTCTTAAAGGCTCCACCTCCCAATCCTGCCACACTGGAGATTAAATTTCAACGTGCATTTCGGAGGGGACAAACATTCAAACCATAGCCGCCTCTTTCATTTACTTATTTGCCAAATATTTATCGAGTACCATCAGGTGCCAGACACTGTGTCAGACCTGGGGTATTGCGAGGTGAATGAGAAGTAAATGGCTTTGATGTCCCCATAGTCTTGAAGGGAGACAATAATGACTTGATGACACAAACCAGGGAGAAGCGACATCTGCGAGGAGAGCCATAAGGGGAGAGAACACGGGGGCTGCAGGCATGCATATTGTGGGAGCTGGCCTGTCAGGGGTGGGGGGAGGTGTCCCCGAGGAAGTGACACTTCAGCTAAGATCTGAAGGCCAGGGAACAAACAAGGAGGTGAAGCGAGAGAGGTTGGGGAGGATGTTCCAGGCTGAGAGGCGCCATAAGCCCTGGTGGGGGTTTCAGGGAGCTCGAGTGTGTTTAGTGGCTAATCACAGAGAGTGTTGAAAGAGGTCCCTGGAGGAAGGAAGGGACCAGATGGGGCAGGACCTGGTGGGCCAGTGAGGGACACTCTTCTGCTTGTTATTCTTGTGTGTTATTTTGAGAACAATGGAAAACATCTTGTTTTGGAAAGATTCTCCCAGCTGTAGCTTGGAGAATGGATTGGAGGGACAAAAATGCATTTGGGGAGCATGGGCCCCTCAGTCCTTGCTGAGGAAGCAACTGGAGATTGTGCAAAACATGCTGACCAAAGTAGTCTCTTCTCCACTCTCCATAATGCTTCCTGCCCACCCACCCCATCTTCTGCCCCACTGAGTTGTTAGTGGTTGAGATGGGGCACTGCTCCACAATGCAGGGGCTCCCACATTCTGAGCATCTTGCTCTTTCCATATGCTCCAAAATACAAGGCCAGGAAGAGGATGAAGTGAGTAAGGTACAGGGAACAACATTCACCCAGACCTTCCTTCTTCGTCTGCATTGTGCAACAAAGAGTGAGCGCCTCCATAAATTCTGTACTTTAAGTGCCTCCCTGACCTCCTTCTGGTCCTGGCCCTACGAAGATAGTTTATCACCAGGCTCACATTGTGCGGGCAGGAAGGGGAGAGCGGGTAGGGGAAGAGTGTACTTTCCTTTTTGGGGCATGACCCGTGGTTGTACATTTCACTTCCCTACACATCCCGTTGGCCAGAACAGTCAACGGCCATATGTAGCTGCCAGAGAGTTGCAAACGTCGTTTTGATTCTGGGCAGCCATGTGCCTGGCTAACGTTTGGGCTTCTGGAAGGGTAGAAGGAGAAACAGATAGGTCTGCCCACACTTCTGGATTAGAGAGGCTTTCCAGAGGTGGTTAGGGAGACAGGTGAGCCTTAAGGCTGCACAGATTGGGTTCAAACTTCAGTTCTGCCAGCTCCTGGACAAATAGTCTCAGACAAGTTAATTTAGCTGCAAACCTCCTCTCTTCATCTGTAAAATGGGGATGGCCATAGAACTTATTACATACCATACTAGGAAAAGTTGATTCTGGTTATTAAATGTCAAACAAATTCCAGAAGCACAAGCTGAGAGAAAGCTAGGAACTCATCTAGCCCAGCCCCTACCCCACACTTTAAAAATGAGGCAATTGGGGATGGTGGTCCCAGCTACTGGAGAGGCTGGGGTGGGAGGATCACTTGAGCCCAAGAGGTCGAGGCTTCAATGAGCTATGATTGTGCCACTGCACTGAAGCCTGGGCAACAGAGCGAGACTCCATGCCAAAAGGAAAGGGAGGGAGGGAGGGAGGAAGGAAGGAAGGAAGGAAGGAAGGAAGGAAGGAAGGAAGGAAGGAAGGAAAGAAGGGAGGGAGGGAGGGAGGGAAGGAAGGAGGAAGGAAGGAAGGAAGGAAGGAAGGAAGGAAGGAAGGAAGGAAGGAAGGAAAGAAGGGAGGGAGGGAAGGAAGGAAAGTAGCGCGAGGAAATTGGGCCTCAGAGTGGAGCAGAGCTTCCCAAGATTACACAGTGAATGGGGGAAACTGGAGCCCC
>NW_012100432.1:4649935-4651383 GCF_000951045.1 Mandrillus leucophaeus | reverse complement strand
TTCCTTCCTTCCTTCCTTCCTTCCTTCCTTCCTTCCTTCCTTCCTTCCCTCCTTCCTTCCTTCCTTCTCTCCTTCCTTCTCTCCTCCTTCCTTTTCTCTCCTTTCTACTCTCCTCCCATTCTCTTCTTGCTGTGTCCCAGCATATCAGCTTGTTTACTTTTTAGCTTTCTTTCTTCCCCCTCTTTTAAAAAATAACAAAATACTAGTAAACATTATGTAACATGCACTGCACTAAGCACCTTGAATGCACTAACACACCTAATCCTCTTCAGAATCCTATTATGTGGATACTATCAATATGCCCATCATATGGATGAGAAAACTGAGGCACCAGAACTTAAGTCACTTTGCTCCCCGCCCTCATGGCTGCCTTTTCTCCATGATCCCAGGGCAGGGTATGCCCTCTAGCTTTCTCCTACTCCTTGTCCCCTTCCCTTTGTTGTCTTCCTGGGGCATCTGCATGTATAATGATTTCTGACCCCACCTACTTTTTGCCCTGTCTTACTGGGTGCTCCTTATGGGCCAAGAGAAGCCACAACTGTCTTTGCATGAGCTCTGTGGGCTGAACAAAGCACATGGCTCATATGTGGAAATAGAAAGAAGACAGGGGAACTCAGGCTGCAATGGAGAGTCCTTGCCATGGCTTTCAGGTCAGTGTCTCAAATCCTGGGACACTCCATGGAGGGATTAAAGAGAGGAGTAAAAGACAGGAGAAAGATGGTGCGGGATGTCAGTTTGGGCTGGTAGCTAAGAACCACACGTGGCTATTAAGCTCTTGAAATGCTGCCCGTTGGAACTGAGATGTGCCGTGAATATAAACTATGCACTGATTTCAAAGACTCGGTTGGAAAGAAAAGAGCGCTGTACAAAATTCTAACTCATTAATACTTTTTGTATTGATTTTATGTTGAAATAATAATAATAGGATACATTGGTTAAATAAAATACATTAAAATGAATTCTACCCTTTTCCTCTATGGCTGCTAGAAAATTGAACATTAGGCCAGGCACAGTGGCTCATGCCTGTGATCCCAGCACTTTGGGAGGCTGAGACGGGCAGATCACTTGAGATCAGGAGTTCGAGATCAGCCTGGCCAACTTGGTGAAACTGCATCTCTACTAAAAATATAAAAATCAGCCAGGTACGGTGGCACGTACCTGTAGTTTCAGCTACTCAGGAGGCTGAAACAGGAGGATTGCTTGAGCCAGGGAGGTGGACGTTGCAGTGAGCCGAGAACATACCACTACATTCTAGCCTGGGGTGATAGGAGAGAAACCCATCAAAAAAAAAAAAAAAAAAAAAAAAAAAAAATATTGAACATTATATGAATGGCTTGCATTTTGGACTTTGGTTAGTTTTCTATGGGATGGCACTCTCTTAGAATGTTTCGAACTACAAGAAGCAGCTGACTAGACTGCTAGACCTGACTAGCTGACTAGACCTGACT
>NW_012100432.1:4644094-4645283 GCF_000951045.1 Mandrillus leucophaeus | reverse complement strand
AGGAAGGAAGGAAGGAAGGAAGGAAGGAAGGAAGGAAGGAAGGAAGGAAGGAAAGAAGGGAGGGAGGGAAGGAAGGAAAGTAGCGCGAGGAAATTGGGCCTCAGAGTGGAGCAGAGCTTCCCAAGATTACACAGTGAATGGGGGAAACTGGAGCCCCAGCTCCATGAGAAACCTACTTTCCTGAATGCCTGTTCTACAGCAGCTCCTTCTTGAAGGAGAGGGTGCTCAGGATTCATGTGGGAAATGAGTGGGTGGATGGGGACAGACTAGGGAGGAGCCAGGAGAGAGACTTGGAAACTTCTGGGCTCCAGCTACATTCAGAGGTAGCTCTTCCTCCCCTCCCCTCCACACCCTCTCCCTGTTGTACCTCGCCTCCTTCTTCCCTGCTCCTTTCTTCTTTCTCTCCCTCCTGCTCCTTCCCTCCTCCTCCTTCCTCCCCACTCTGCACCCTTCTCTCCTGCTGCCCTCTCCCTCCTCCTCTTCCTTCCCCACTACTGCCTCCTCCTTCCCGCTAGCTCCTCCTTCCCTTCCCCCATGTGTCCTTCTGTCCCTCCCTCTATCTACGGCTCATGATGGAAAGCCCCTGGTGTAGCACCTTGAGTGAAAAGATCCCCATAAATCCTATGCCCCAGCTCTTGGAGCGTTTGGAGTTTTGGCAAGTAGACAAACACTGGCGGCCTCTCCTACCCAGCATCCTGGAAGGAGGCCCTGTTGGCCACTGACAGGGCTCAGGCTGCAGGTTTCTGATGGGCCCCTTCTCTGCACACCTTCCCCTCCTATTCCTCAGCACCCTCCCAGATCCCTCCCACATTTTTTTTAACCCCTGCCCACCCTTCACCTCTCTCTCAGAAGCTCTCTGGTGAGTAAGGGGGAAGACAGAGGCGGTGAAAATGCTTTCCGTTACTAGAGGAGATGAGAAGCTCTGTGCAGGGGAATCCAGGATGCTGGAAAGCTGGGGAATTTAATACAGAGCTGGTTTGGCTCCACCCTGGATCTTCTTTATGTTCTTTGAGTGAGTAAACATTGTAAACCCTGTTTGGATTTTGCTTTGCCTTTTTGGACAAAGTTGAAGCTGTTTCAGTGGGAAGATCCTTTCTCCCTCCCTCCCCTCACTTTCCCTCCCTCCCTCCCTCCCTCCCTCTCTCCCTCCCTCCCTCTCTCCTTCCTTCCTTCCTTCCTTCCTTCCTTC
>NW_012100432.1:4600529-4642539 GCF_000951045.1 Mandrillus leucophaeus | reverse complement strand
AAAAAAAAAAAAAAAAAAAGAAAGAAAGAAAATTGAACATTATATGCATGGCTTGCATTTGTGGCTTTTGCTAGTTTTCTATGGGATGGCACTCTCTTAGAATGTTTCGAACTACAAGAAGCAGCTGACTAGACTGCTAGACCTGACTAGCTGACTAGACCTGACTAGAGTCAAGTGCCATGAACAATAAGGAATTCATTATTTCACTGAAGTAGAAGTCTAGAGATAGGGTGGGCTTCAGCATTGGTTAATTTAGCAGCTTACTACACAGCAAGACCCATGGTTTTGCCATCTTTCTACTTCGCCAACCTCAGTGAGTTGACTGCCTCCTCCTCACAGTGTGGCTGCCATAGCTCCAGGAAACGTATGTAGACATGACAACAGCCAGTGGAAGGAGAGAGAGGGGTTCTTCCTGTGTATTTCTGCTGCCCATCAGCAGACATCCCCTGTTACATGTCATCAGCCTGAATGGAGTCACAGGCCCATGCTTAGACTGATCCCCAGCAAGGGGATGGAACAACCGTGAGTAGCCGAGACAAATCATGGTGCACTCTGGTGCTAGGGTTCCAGATGAATCTTAGGGAGCAGCTGCCTTCTGGAAGGAAAGTAGACACCAGAACATCAGGGCTCCATGAACAGGAAAAGAAAGGGCTTCTCCACTAGGGATGTTGTAGGCAATTGGGAGAAGCATCTTATTGCCTTTGCCAGGTTGACTGTCTCATTTTGAAGGCGGCACAGGGATGTTCTTATGTAAAATGATGTTGAGTTGATGAGCCAAGAGCTCATCTGTTATTTCTGTTTGCCCAACAGCTTTGCATCTCTCCCTTTTGGAAACTGTCCTTCTCCCACTTGGCAGGACTGTCAGTGACAGAGTCTCAGAAATGACCCAGAATTGCCAGTCAGAGTACCCCATTAGCCAAAAGAGTGTGCTTATTTCCTTAAAGGGCCAGCAAAGATCTCGGGGAAGGCTCTGACTGGCCCAGCTTGAGTCATGGGCCCCGACCCTGACAGGGAAAGCCTGAGTCTAATGTCGCACATCTTCATTATGAGAAACTGTGATTTGTGAAGATGGCCTGGAAGCCTGGCCAGACCCTACAACAACTTCTCTCTTGCTGACGAGGAGTTGTGTTCCTTTGGAGGAGAAGCAGCGTTCTGGTTTTTGGAATTTTCAGCCTTTCTGCTCCGGTTTCTCCCCATGTTTGTGGTTTTGTCAACCTTTGGCCTTTGATGTTGGTGACTTACGGATGGAATTTTGGAGTGGATGTCCTTTTTGTTGATGTTGATGCTATTCTTTTCTGTTTGTTAGTTTTCCTTCTAACCGACAGGCTCTTCAACTGCAGGTCTGTTGGAGTTTGCTGGAGGTCCACTCCAGACCCTGTTTGCCTGGGTATCACCAGCAGAGGCTCAGTTGGAAATACAGAAATACCCGTCTTCTGCATCAGTCTCGCTGGGAGCTGTAGACCACAGCTGTTCCTATTCGGCCATCTTGGAAGCCTCCTGACTCTTTCACAACTTCTCAATAAATAAGAGATGACTGACTGTCTTTTTAAGTCCATTTGTCAGGAGCCAGAGGCCTGGACTAGAAACTTCACCTGATATCTGCCCCTCCTTGTGCCATAGCAAGTCACAGATTTTTCTAACAGCAAATCAACCAAAAGTAAAAATAGAACCTGTTGATTTTCCTAAGAGGAAATCAACCAAAAATAAAAATAAAACCCGCTGCTTGAGGTGTTTGACTTAGGAATTCCTTCCTGGGCCTCAGAAGCGTTGGAACTTTCAGTTTTACTCTTCTCACCAGCACCTGTTAGTTTGGAGACAAAGCTAGACTTCAGCTCTTGGAGGCAGGTGAGTGTAACAGTCAAACACATGGTCCCTGGAGCCTAATTGCTTGGGTTCAAATCCTGGTCTTGTCACTTGCTAGCTGTGGTCCCCTGGGCAGTTTGCTCAACCTGTTTGTGTCTTCATTCCCTCTTCTGTAAAATGGGGATAGTAATCAAAGTGCCTGTCTCACAATGTGGCTGTGAGAATGAAGTTAGCTAATAAATATCAAGGTCTTAGAACTCCATACGTTAGATTCTGGGACCTCATATAAGCTTCTGTGCCTGGGTTCTGAGCTCATAGATGGTGGCAAGGATTAGATGACGTTGTGTGTGAAGCACGTCCTGCCCATAGTAGGGGCTGGGTAAAATGGAGCAACATAGTCTCCTCCTCACACCCTATGTAAGCACCTTTTCAAAGCAGCCCCGTGTTCCTTTACCCACTCATTTCTTTTTCCTCCCAAAGACAATGACTTGCTTACTGAAAGAGCCTTGCCGAGTGCACACACATGTGACGGCATTCCATTAAAAATCTCTTTGCATAGCTCTAATGCAGTGAGAGACATTTGTGGTAGGTTGGATAGGGAAGCACTGATTTTGAAAGGAAAAGGGAACAAAGTGCTTTTATTCCCTGTTGAATGAAAAAATACTTCCAAGGCTCTGATGTCAAATCGTTTCCTCACTTTCTCCCGCAGCAATGTGCCAGAAACTCTGACAATGAACCGCTGTCTCCGACTAATTGTTCTAGTGGCGATGTCTCCTGTTTGACTTGATTTTAAACCGTGGAGCACGTCAAGAGGAAGCTCATTGATCTGCCGAGGGTTTGCGCGTTTCTGTCTTCGTGCATCTGTTGTGGGTGAAGAGAGCAAAGATTCTTCATTCAATCAAAGGCCCCCTTTGGAGATGCTGAGAAGGAAATTTCCTTTGGAAATTCCCAAAGGCTGGTTCTTTGGGGAAGTGAGAACTCTGCTGCTTCAACCTTAGCCTAGCCTGCCCTCCTGGTGGGAGAGACCAGCAGTGCCTTGGCTTCCAAACAGGAGACAGAGGGAATTTGTGGCCAGAAGCCCAGCCTGGTCATGTCCCCTGGGCCCAGTTGCTTCCCCTCTGTTGTTTCCGTATCTGTGTGTTAAGAAAAAGCATCTGAAACTTTGAAATAAGGGAGAAGATGACTGCGTGTCCTTTGAATGCCACATTAAAGCACTGTCAGACAGGCCCTGCCCAATGGTAATCTAATTCTTCAGGGCACGGGCCAAATCTGGCTGCTGCCTGTTTTTGTAAATAAAGTTCTATTGGAACACAGCCACACCCCTTTGCGTACAGATTGTCTGTGCTGCTTTCATTTTGCAACCACGGCTGCATTTGAGTGGTTGCAACAGAGACCATATGGCCCACAAAGCTGACGATTATTTACTGTCTGCCCCTTTATCGAGCACTTTTGCTGACCCTGCTCAAGGGAGGGGAATGTACTTTTGTGTGATTTACTCTTTACTACCGGTTCGGGCCCAGACTCTGGAAAGTGTGATGCTAATTTCTGGAAGATTGATAACTTGCAAATGATTTCAGTCCAGTAGTCATGAAAATGATTTCTGTCCAGTGTGAAGGATACCCTCGAAGAATACGATTTTATTGACCCGCAGGACATTCATCATTTCTAAATCTGACTTTGCCGTCTTAGTCCAGTGGTCTTTCTGTCCTCTGATGCAGTTACTTTGGTCTTTCCCGTAAAGCTTTGAACTGGCTTTCTTGTCCTGCTGGTCCCCCCACTCATAGGTTAAAGAAATCCTTGACATGTGCTCATTTACTATTTGTGTAAGAGTCACGTTTTTACTTTTTTGAGAATTATACATTGACACGAAGACATGGGAGCAGATTAGGGGTTAGCAAACTGTGCCCTCGGGAACCCTGAGTGTCTTGGGGAAAACCGAAGTCCCTTAGGTGAACTATAAGGAGATAGGGAGGAGAGAAGTTAGGGTCCCTTACTTCTCCATCAACAAGAAAAGCTGCACTTACAAACCTGCCTTTTATTTTGTGGTTTTAAACATAAAATTCCTTGGAAAAAAAAAAAAGGAAAAGCGTTTTGCTGCAAAGAAAAATGTGTTGCACCACCAGACAAGGTGCTCGGGAAGTTTTGGAGTTCCTGAGAACTGCGTGTGGAGCCAGCAGGGCTGTGCTCGGCTCTGTTGGCTGTTGGGGGCTGTGCATTCCCGGGCAGGGTCTGTAACAGGGCCCTGGTCTGTCTGTGACTGGCTGGAATGCAGTGTATTTATGTTCCTTCAGAGGAGGAAGAGGCCTCCAGAGAGCCGGCTTGAATACCAACAATTCCCTCAGGTCTTAACAAGGAAAAAAAAGTGTGCTTTTCCTTCCTAATTGTGTTTCTTAAGCAAATCTGAGTGCAGTTGCACGAAGCATGGTCTGTGGCATCCAAGTATTGACAATTTCTCATGAGAATATTCCGGAAACCGGCAGGTCTTCATGCATGCCAGAGAACTGCAGGACTCACCAGGTGCTGGGAGGGTGCCTGGCAGGTCAGGTGGGAGTAGGAAGAGAGGAAACTACTCAGAGCTCTGTGTGTGTGAGTGTCCTTGTTTAATTTTGGGCTTATCCATTTATTTAAGATTTTGTTTTATTGTGGTGAGAACACTTACCATGAGATTTACCTGTTGCACTCTGGTGGTGGGGAGTCTTAGGGCTCAGTTTGGCCATTGCCTTGCTGGGAGCAAGCCTGTCTACCCGCTGGGTCTCTGGGGTCTCCTGAGAGCAGGGCCTGGATGGATGGGAGACAGGGGAGCAGCTCTCAGATTCTGAGACACACTTGCTGGTATTTGCTTGGGTTAGGTGGGTCTGTGGTATAGGCCTCTCCATTCTTGACAGATTGATCTTTTTTTCTTTTTAATTGATATATGTTAGTTTCACATAACAGAAAATTAACTGTTGTAAAGCATACAGGTCAGTGGCATTGAGTGCATTCACCTTGTTGAGAAACCATCACCTCTGTCTAGTTCCAGAACAGTTCCAGTCACCCTAAAAGTCAGTCTCTATGAAGCAGTCACCCCCTTCCTCCATCCCTCTACTCTTCGACCCTGGCAACTAATCTGCTTTCCAGGTCTATGGATTTTCCTATTCTGGATATTTCATGTAAATTGAACCCTGCAGTGTGTAACCTTTTATGCCTCAGCATCATGTTTTTGAGGTCCATCCTTGTTGCAGCAGAATCAGTACTTCATTCCATTTCATGGCTGAATAATATTTCATTGTATGGATAGACTGCAACCTGTTCATTCATTCCCTTGTTGATGGGCATTTGGGTTGATTCCAAATGTCGGCTACTGTGAGGAGTGCTGCCAGCTTGTTCTTGTCCCACATAAGCCCTTGCTCTCTTGCCAGCCTTGTCACTGAGCACTCACACAGTGACACCCCCACCAAAGAGTATCCTCTATTTCTGGGCATCCGTGGGGATGTTTCACACAATAGATGCTCTGTCCCAGGTGCCTGGAGGCAGCCTCTGCTGCCGATGCCCTCTGTGGGCAGACAGCTCTGCCACACCCAGCTGGCATTGCCAGGGGCCTTGTGCCCCAACCCACCAGGCTCATGCTGTGATCTACTGAGTGGAAGGCCTGTGTGTGGGGCAGGACCTGGTCGTGGGTGGTCTTGTTATAGGATGAGGACCTTGTCGTCTTGTGAGGGCTTTTGCTTCTTGCCTCTTACTCTGCAGATCTTTTCACTTTGGCTGATCATGTTCCCCAGAAAGACATCTTCTAGTCTCAGAGGGATAGAAGAAGGGTGACAATTCATTCTGATTTACCTAGGACGTCCCTGGCTTTAGCACTGAAAATCCATCACCCTGGGAATGCATCAGTCTCAGGAAAATCAGGACAGTTGGTCATCCAAGATAAGAGCCTGCTTTTTTGGGAGGGGGGATGATATCTCATCATTCAATGTGTTGAGTTCATTTAATCCCCCTTCTTTGAATTAGATGGCTGAGCCTTACCTTCTGTTGTGCCCCTAAGCCCGGAATCCAGAGCCTATTTTCCTGATGCTGGCTAGAAGTTAAACTTCTTTTCTTCTGTGGGATTGGAGGAGAGGTAGTCACTTTGCTGCCTGGGGTTGAGGAAGGAACTTGGAGATCTAGATTCTATTTTTAAAGATTTTTGAAGCAATCCTCTTGCTTCCAGTCCCTCCCAACACTTTTTATTCAGAGCTGATGAATTCTTGATGTTTCCTGGGGTTCTGGGACCCAGTGCACTTTGCTTCCCATTGTTTCCCCTTTGTCTTGGTTCAGCTTTCAGCTCTGATACATTAGTTCATTCAACCTGCTTTGCAGCTTCCAAATACATATATACATACATACACACACACGTATGTATTTGGACATGTCTTCTTGCATTTCTCCCTTCTCTTTTTTACCTTGCAGGCTTATTTATGACTTTTTAGAAATTTATTTGCTGGCATGTGAGTGATTCTCAGGAAGGAGCAGAGAACAGCACATGTTTTCTCTGCCATGCCTTGCCGGAAGTCTCATTTCCTCAACGCGTGAGATGAGAGTTGGGTCAGGCAGACGTGGTTTCCCATCTTGGCTCGGCTCCTGTCAGCTAAGTGGCCTTGGACAAGCACATTGACCCCATCTAAGCCTGGTTTCCTTTCTAGCCTGGCCTCCCTTCAAAGTAAGAAGAGTAAAGTGAAGAGTAAAGTGGGATAATAATGATAATAGACCACAGAACTTGTGGGCAGCGCCAAGCTTGGGCCAGACATGGGTGGCTGGGGTTAGGCTCTTTGAAGAAGCCCCTCAAGTCCGCATCTCCCAGGGTGTTCTACAACTTCCTCAGCTCCTTGTCTCCCTGCCTCCCTCTCTCACAGGACCTCAGAGCCCATCCAGCAGTCCCAAAGGGGCCACACTTTATTCCATCCCTGCTTTCAGCAATTCATTTTCTCTAGGACTTCAGAGCAAAAACTTCCTCTTCTTTCTGCCAAAGGGCTCACCAGCCCACCCTTTCCTCCAATAGCTGGATTTTATTTAATTTTTACTTTTTTTTTGCCCAGGCTGGAGGGCAGTGGCGTAATCTCGGCTCACTGCAACCTCTGGGTTCAAGTGGGTCTCATGTCTCAGCCTCCCGAGTAGCTGGGATTACAGGCACCTGCCACCATGCCCAGCTACGAATACCTGGATTTTAAATCCTAGATTGCGCTCAGTTTTGATACTTGTTGCTCCCCATCCCCAGCCTCACCTCTGCCCCGCACATCTACTCTTCTTTGACCCATTCTGGCCAAGCTCAAAGAAAGGCATCTTCCCCCAGGAAGCCTTTCCTAAGTCTGTCGGCCTTCACAGAGGTCCCCCTCACTCTGTGCTTCCTGTTTCTAGGCAAGAGCAGTGGAGCACAGTGCTTAGGTGTTTGGGCTCTTGAATTTGAGTTTGCGTCTCAGCTCTGCTATCATACGTACAAGCCGTGCTACCTTGGGCAAATGACTGCGCCACTCTGAGCCTCAGTGTCCTTATGAGTAAAATAGGGGCTAATAATAGGACCTAACAATCTCTCTTGAGACTGTTCCAGAGATGAAATGATGTGACACACGTAAAGAAAAATGCAGTGGTTAGAATACACACATAAGCACTTGAGACAAGTTTATTACGACGTCTGTGTCTGCTGTACTTTGATTTTGACTTGCTTTAACTGCCAGGCTATATCTAGGGGTGGGAAACTTCTCTTCTTCCTTTTTTTTTTTTTTTTTTTTTTTAAAATACTTTGCAGCCCCACCCCAGTGGCCTGGGATGTCGTCATGCCCTGGAGCGGGAATCCAAAGATATTCTTGCCTGCTAGTTTCGCATCATCCACGGAGTGACCTTGAGCAGGTCATGTCACTTCTCTGAGTCATTTTGCTTTTGGCAGCTGGGAGACAAATTCCTGCTGAAGCAAGCAGAAAAGAAAGTGAAAAAGAGACTGGAGCTTTTCACAAATGTTTCTTCCCTTCTCTCACAAGTTTATTCCCCACCAGCCTAGCCAGAGATTCTTGTTATCTCAGTTAGATGGAACCCTTGGGGTCTCTGGCTCTCTCCGGCTTTCAATCCTGGCTTTACATGAGAATAAACTGGGGAGATTTTAAGGGTGTTTATGCCAGGGCCCAACCTTGAATCAAGGTGGCTGGAATTTTAGGACATGACGTTGATGTCAGAGGTCTTTAAAAGCTCCTAGTGAGACTCATGCTGCTGGCCTGTGGTCCACGCTTCGAGTAGGGAGGCTCTAAACAACCCTCTTGTCCTTCCAGGAAGCATCTATCAGACATCTGAGTCAAGTAAAATGTATAGTTTCCTTTTACAAAGCTCACCCTTTGGTCACTGGATTTCTCCAAGGATGGGGAACTCCCTTCCTCCCCAGGGCCACATTCTATCGTTGGACAGTGGCTCTGATGGTCAGAAAGTTCTGCTTTCCACGTGGCTACAGCCAGCATCCTGGAATTTCCATTCCTTGGTTCATGCTGAGGGTGGCTTAGGCTGGCCCAGGGAGGTCACCATATATCTGCACTATCCCTCATCTGAATGGCTGTGTCAGGAGTCAAACCTCAGGGTCACTCAGAGAGCAGGGCTGCGAGGCAGCCTCTTGGGTTTCAAAGAGCCCCACCATTCAAATGCCCTGGATCCAGAAAAGAGGCCATCCCGCTAAGTGGCATTAGTCTAGTGTCTTCCCAATACACCTCCACTAGAATTTTCTGGACAATGTGTTCAGAATAACCCACATTCACAGATTCTGATTCTGTGAATCAGAATCTCCAGGGGAGGATCCAGGGAGCTTGCTTATTTTAACACTGCTCAGGTGAGGGTTATGATCAGGCGTATGCAAAACACCTTTAAACTGATTGGATTAGCTAACTCTGGCTGCCGAATGTTCCAGGGAGCAGACTATAAGATGGGAAAGAGCCTGTGAGGCTTAGTGAGGGTGAGCAGGTGGGAGTAGGGGGGTCCAGGCCTGGGAAGAGCTCACATCTGGGCCTGGGCCATCAGCAGATGGTCTCCCAGGATGACGCTGGTATGCGGCTGTTGTAGCAGAATCCTTTACTCCCTCTCTCCCTGAATGGGTTCTTTTCTTTCAACCTTATCAGTTCTTGGGAAGAAGAGGAGGCAGAAAAGACTATTTGTATCTCACTCATGCCTAGAGAGTCCTGTTCTCTGGGAAAAGATTTACTCTTTCAGGGTCAGTTCCCTGATTGGTTGGTTTGTTTCTCAACTACTGCAACAAGAAAATTCACCCTCAATTAAACAATACAGTCCTCTGTATTAGTTTGCTAGGGCTACCATCACAAAATGCCATCGACTGGGTGGCTGACACAACAGAAATGTATTTCTCATGATTCTGGTGGCCAGAAGCCCAAGCAAGGTGCCTGCAGGTTTGGTTTCATTTTGAGGCCTTTCACCTTGGCTTGCATTCAGCCACCTTCTCACTGTGTCCTCACATCGTCTTCCCTCTGTGCGCATGCACCCCTGCCTTCTCATCCTGCATTCAATTTTCCTTTTCTTATAAGGACACTGGTCACATTGGATTAGGTGGATTAGGGCCTGCCCTACTTTGAAGGCCCTGTCTCCAAGTATGGACAGTCACGTGCTTTAGGGCCTACTTATTTGACCTCATTTAATCTTACGACCTCTTTAAAGACCCTATGTCTGAATACAGGAACATTCTGAAGTGCTGGTAGTTAGGACTCCACCATGTGAATTTTTGGAGAAAAATTCGGCCCATAGCATTTTCCTAGGGCTTTGTAAGTGGGTGACTGATGGCAACGTTGAGAGGGAGCCTGGGAGGAGCAGTTGTTAAGCAGGAGCAGGGAAGAAACAAAGAAACAGGGGCTGGAATGCACAACCCCATCACTGTCTTGCTTTGGTTACCTACTTGTTTTTATTTGTTTATTTATTTTTGTTATTTTTTTTGAGATGGCGTCTTGCTCTGTTGCCCAGGTTGGAGTGCAGTGGCACAATCTCGGCTCACTGCAACCTCCGCTTCCCAGGTTCAAGTGATTCTCTTGCCTCAGTCTCCCGAGTAGCTAGGATCATAGGATTATGCCACCATGCCTAGCTAATTTTTGTATTTTTAGTAGAGATAGGTTTCACCATGTTGGTCAGGCTGATCTCCAACTCCTGATTTCAGGTGACCTGCCCGCCTTAGCCTCCCAAAGTGCTGGGATTACAGGTATGAGCCACCGCACCTAGCACCTACTTGTTTTTAATTTCTAGACTCTCCTGCTCAGTTCTATTAGTCTCTAAGAGTATCCTACTCTTGTTCAAAGGATATATTATCTTTTCTTTCTAAGGATTTTTTTTTTTTTTTAAGATGGAGTCTCGCTCTATCATCAGGTTGGAGTGCAGTGGCACTATCTCGGATCACAGCAACCTCCACCTCCTGGGTCCAAGTGATTCTCCTGCCTCAGCCTCCTGAGTAGCTGGGACTACAGGTGCCCACCACCATGCCCAGCTAATTTTTGTATTTTTTGTAGAGACGGGGTTTCACCATGTTGGCCAGGCTGGTCTCGATCTCTTGACTTTGTGATACACCTACCTCAGCCTTCCAAAGTGCTGGGATTACAGGCATGAGCCACCATGCCTGCCTGGCCTGAGGATGTTTTTGAAAACCTTCTTCTGCTTCTCTGTTTCTCCCTTTCAGTCTGTTTTGGGTTCTGTGAAACTGGAAATACTGTTCATATGTCTAGGGGGATGCAGTTGTCTAATTGAAAATCCTGTGGGTGGGCATTTTTTTCCAAAGCGTCCCTGATATGGTTTGGCTATTTTCCTACCCAAGTCTCATCTTCAGTTGTAGCTCCCATAATTCCCACGTGTTGTGGGAGGAACCTAGTGGGAGGTAATTGAGTCGTGGGGGCGGTTTCCCCCATAGTGTTCTCATGGTAGTGAATAAGTCTCACAAGATCTGATGGTTTTATAAGGGGAAACCCCTTTTGCTTGATTCTCATTCCCTCTTTGTCTGCCACTATGTAAGATGTGGCTTTCACCTTCCGCCATAATTGTGAGGCCTCTCCAGCCATGTGGAACTGAGTCCATGAAACCTCTTTTTTCTTAATTAATTACCCAGTCTCAGGTATGCCTTTATCAGCAGCATAAGAAAGACTAATACAGTCCCCAAATATCAAATTCCTTGGGTCTTTGCTTTTGGCTCAGCCAGCCTCCCTGGGGAAGAAGCACCTAAGGGTCTTCTTGGGGGTTGAGTGTGTGTGTGTGTGTTTGTGGATTGGGGGCCATATTTGCAGAATGCTGAGGAACTAGATGATGGCACTCTAGAGCTGAGATGGAGACAAGGGTCTGAGCCTCACTCTTCAATGGACAGACACTCACTTACTCCCCTGTTTTCAGTACAGTTCCTCATTCCTACCCTTGGTAGGGTCTGGTGTCCCCTAAACCAGCATCCTTGGCATAGCATCTGCTGAGAGTCAGCTACCCACTTGCAGCTGCAGAGCTGGGGCACTTGCCTGGTAATGTGGGCCTGGGAAGAAGATAGGGAAAGGGAGTGGTTAAGCTTGTAATGACTTTCAACCACCCTCCCCAGTCTGCCTCCCGAGGTACCTGGTACCTCCAGTTCCAGAAGCTTCCAAGATTCAGCAGTGCATGATCTCTGCTTATTTGCTCCTGTCTTTGCAGGCACTTATCAGAGAGGAGAAAGCCAAGATCCAAATTGGCTGTCCTTGTCTGTCCATTCTCCATCCCCCTAAACTTCTTGACATTTCCTATTTGCTGTTGTTCCCTCTCCTGTTTATGTCTTATTTGTTTATAGCTTTTTTATTCCTTCCCCCTGACTCTAGTGAGTTTTGAAGACTGAGCAGAGATCACCATCTATGTGGTTAGCTGGAAGTTCGCTTCCTCTCTTAGCCTTAGTCTCCTCCTCTAGAAAATGGGGCTAGTAATAATTTCCACCTCAAAGTCTGTGGGAGTTAAGTGAGAGAGTGCATGGAGAATGCTTAGCATGGGATCTGGCAAAAAAAAAAAAAAAAAAAAATTCCAATGAATACTAGAAAAAACAACCAAACACAATTATTGGCCTTACTCTTGGGTCCTTGGAAATTCCCAGAAACAGTGACATAGCTCAAACCACAGAGCAGAGCTTCTAGCTTAACATTCTGCTTGCCCACTTCTGATGCTTGTCTTTCCCCAATACTAAAAAAAGCAGCAAAACTTGGCATTTACCCACAAAGAAAGGTAGACCAAAGCAACACTCTTCAAACTTTACTGTGTATTCCAATCATTCAGGCTGTTATTAAAATGCTGATTCTGACTCTGTTGCTTTGGGGTGGCTGAAGAATTTGCGTTGGTACTGATGCTTCCAGTCCTGCTGGTACACAGATCACACTATGAGTAGCAAGGGACTAACTGGTAGAAACTTATCGAGTTGGCCAAGAAGGAGCAAGAAAAGGGGAGATGTCCTCCTGGGACTCCATTGGCTGGTCTTTTAATGGGGGATTTTGTCCTTCAGGATTGAAACCTAGCGGGAATATTGTGGGTTCCTCTAAGTGGCCACAAGATGTCATAATGTCATTACATGAATTCTCCCAGAAAGGTTCAAGTCTGGGTGTCAAGTTACATCCCTTAAAGCAGAAAATGGAAAGTGGCAGCTATCTAATGAGTGCTGCTTCTGGGATCATCCTGGGTGAAACCTTCCTCCCCTAGGCCCAAGGCAGATGTCAGGCTGATGGCAGAATCTTTGTCTTACCACCTTTCCTGATCTGACTTTGTTAATAGAGTCATGGGAGAATCACGTGGTTCCTAGAGACAGGATCTGCCATGAGAGAAGACTGGCCTCTTTAGAAACATGAAGTTCAGAATTTCCTATGGTAGAGTTCACAGAACCACAATCTGGAGGGATGCTTTTCATAAACAAAGGTCTTCTTGAACAGATCAGTTGGGGAAATGCTTCTGTTCCATCTCCTTCTTTAGATGTCCTAGATTCTGAAGATGATCATGTCAAAGGTTTTGGTAAGACCTGCAAGAAACCAACCTGGTTGATATCAGTTACTCCTGTGCTTCTCAAACATCTTCAGCCATGTCACTCCTCCCTGCCATGAATACCATTAAAACCTACAAAGTATTTTAGGTTTTAATGCAACTTTAGCAGAACAAATGGTTGTACTTTCACTTTGGAAATGAAGGCCCCCGTGGTGCACTAAGGGTAGGGTAGTAAAGAGAGATGAGTTTGAGGCCACCTGGCTAGAAAGATGAGCTTTCTGCATTTCGGAAGCATCAGACAAACAACATCATCTCTACCATGATCATGGCCTTGTTACTTTCTTCTTCCTGTTACAGCTGTCTGACTTTATTTATTCTCCCCAACCATTAGGTGAAACCGTAAGAAATTGCTGTTTATGGAGGTAGGGAAAAATCAAATGTCAACAATTTCACATGGCTCCAGCTGGACTAGGGCTTGGCACACTATGGTCTGTGGACCAGTCTGCCCCAGCCCTGTGTTTGTGAATTAAGTTTGATTGAAACATAGGCATCCTCTTTTGTTCATGTATTGTCTGTGACTGCTTTCATGCTTTGCTGGCAGAGTTGGGGAGTTGCCACAGAGACCTCCAGGCCAGTAAAGCCACATTATTTACTATCTGCCCTTTTACAGAAAAGTTGCTGCCCCCAGTGTAACTGGTAGGTAGCTCCTTGAGGAGAGAATCCACAGATGAGAATCATTTTTGTAGTTTTTCTGCTCCCTGCAGCAACACTGCAGCCTGTAAATAGTAGGCGCTTAATAAGTATCACAGTCCATTTTCTGCTGCTGTAACAGAATACCACAGACTGGGTAATTTATAAAGAAAAGAGGTTTATTTGGCTCATGGTTCTAGAGGCTGGAAGTAAAAGGGCATGGTGCTGTCCCCTGCTTGGCCATCTGATGAGGTCCTTCTTGTGGCATCATAATGTGGCAGAAAGCCTCACATGGTGAGGAAGGGTGTGATAGAGAGAAAACTCATCCTTTTATTGGGAGAACGCTTCTGTGAGAACTAACCCACTCCTGTGTTAACAGCATTAATCCATCCGTGAGGGCACAGGCCTCAAGACCTATCACCTCTTAAAGGTTCTAACTCTTAATACTGTTGGAATGGCAATTCAATTTTGACATGAGTTTCGGAGGGGACATTTGAACCACAGCAATCAGTACTAGATATAGAAAAAAGCCATGAGTCTTCTTCCTGGAGAAGGATGACACCTGATCTTTCATCTTCTCCTCCAGACCTTTGGCTTCTGTATCTTGACTCACTCCCACATGTTTGGCAGGCAAGCTCCTACTGCTGCCAGTGAAGTCAGCTTCCTCCTTTTTGAGTAAAAAAATTATCCAAAAAGTCTCTAAGAGCCCTTGGACATCAATCAGCTTGCTCTTAGAGCTGTGTGGATGAGGATGTATAAATGAAGCAAACATATGGATTATATTTCCATTGAAATACACACAGGCCCCGAAATTAAATGGGAAAGAGCTTGGCAAGGTCATTCCATTACTTGACCATTTCCAAAACTGTTTGAGGAAAGTCTGATATGTTTGATAAACCTCAATCACAGTGTGGAATTAACCTTTCTCTCCCCAGACTATGCAGGAAGCTCAGAGGGAGTGGGGAGAAGGCCACTAGATTGAACTACTCCTTCCAAAGCTTCTTGACTCTGACTCAACGAATGATTGGCAGCTACTTGTGTCCTTTAGGGATTACATTTTTTTAGTCCGCCATGGATGGGCAAAATGGGGGCAATGGTATAATTTGCTGGAGGGGTATTCTCTTTTCCCTTCTGATAGATGCCTAGTGTTGTTTAAAAGAAAAAAACTAAATTAAAAAAATTGATTACACACCATCCGTGTTTATTGTCAAGAAAATGAGAAGAGACAGATGAGCAGAAAGAAGAAAATAACAACCGGTCTGGTGTCATTTGACAGTGATGAGGCAGCCAAACAGTCATTGTATGCTTACATATTTGAGCAGAGCTGGGGGAAAAATTGGGGAATAAGAATGATCTTGCTTAAAGTGCAAAGTACATTTGGAGGCTGAGAAGACATGAGCGCATTCTTAGGGCGGAGATGAGGAACTAGAGGGGTGGGAGGCATCGTTCCCTGATTTGGATTCTGTTTGCAGCCTTTCAGGTTGGTAATTTGGAGGATTCTGCCCTTTGCCCTAAGCCACTGTGCCTTGCAACTCTGGGGCGAGTCAGGAATTTGTCTCTCTGCACCAGGAAAACTGGAATTACTGTAACTTTTTGTGGGCCAATTAGACTTTGAAAAAACTAGTATTTTTGGCAACACAATTGAAGGGACAGGGCTGCTGGTAGAATAGGATCATTTACTGTCTTGACTAGCAAAAGTCCCACTCGTGCTTACCGGTAAACACAGGAAATGGGAGATGGGGAGGCTGACTTGCCCCTCACCTGTGCCTCCTACTTTGTACCGATTGCAAGGTGTACCTCTGCTACATTTTGGTGCAATGGAAGACCCTGCTGAAGAGTTACCTTACCCTCAAACAGTTTCCAGACTCTCTTTCCCTTTATACCTCCCCCTCCAGAGGATTGAATGCTGTATAATTCTCTTCCTGTTTTCCTTGCAGCCAGAGTGGCTGGGCTACCCAGGTATAGCCTATGAGTCTTCTTGGTGCAGCATTTGGGAAATCTTCCTTTTTCCTGCACAGAAGTGATTGATGCTTTTATGCTAGTGCAAAAGTAATTGCGGTTTTTGCCATAAGGCCAACTTATTCCCAACTTGAGCATGGATGAGTTGCCTGGAGGTGAAGCAGCTGTCTTGTGTCCACAAGAGAAAGGCCTAGAGAATCACAGAGGTTGATCCTGAAATCAATGAAATCAGTGTCAGCGACTGCCTTCCTTCAGACCTTCTGTTAGGTGAGAAAATACCCCATTTTCTATTTAAAGCAGCATGAATCAGGGTTTCTGTTATTTGCAACCAAATGGCGTCTTGGCAGATGCACCACATGACCCGCTCAGCTTGGCACAGAGACAGATGCCCATCATGGTTTGTAAGCTTAGTTGTGGCAAAAATATACTTTATATTTTGTTCCAAGTTTGGTGACTGTATCTGGGTCTCAGCAGGGAATTGACGATATACTCAAATAGTGTAATTAAAGAAAGTTTAATGAAGGCACCAGTGGAAGGGTATTGGAAGATTTAGGGAAACCACAAGAGATTGGTTACTGCCCTGGGGCTACCAGCTGGGAGCTGTTCTCACCCTTAGGCTAACAGGGCAAGGAAAGGAGCCAGAAAGAGGAGTGAGAGAAGGCTGCCTGACAGGAGTGTGCCCTGGGGTGGAGGGATGCTGCCAACTTGCAATGCAATAAGCACCCTGGCCTCTCTCTTTCCACCCACCAGTCTCCTGCCAGTAGTCCCCTCTTCTCCATGGGGAGTATGTTCCCAGATCTCTAGTGCATGCCTAAAACCGTAGAATAGTACTGAACCCTACATATATATACACACATATATGTACACATATATATGCACATATATGTACACACATATATGTACATAAATACATATATACACACATCTATATACATATATATATATAAAATGCACGATTTCTTTTTCATTCTTCACAGTTTCATAGATGCAAGATTCATTCTTACCATAGATCTTAGCAGCCTCACCATACATTTTTTTTCTCTCCTTATTAAATCATGAACTTTCATCTTTTCACTTGAAGGAAGCACTTTACAGTTTCTCTTTGGCATACCTGAATTGCCAGCATCAATACTCTTGCACTTTGGGGTCATCATTAACTAAAATAAGGGTTCCTTGAACACAAGCACTGGGATAGCGTGAGAGTCGATCTGATCACCCAGAGGGCTACTAAGTGACTAGAGGGTGGGGATTGTAGATGGCGTGGATCCAACGGACAAAGGAAGAATTCATGTCCCAGGTAGGCTGCAGTGGGAGAGCACAAGATTTCATCATTCTACTTGGAATGGTGCACAATGGAAAACATATGAATTTTTTATTTCTGGGATTTTTTTCCATTTAATATTTTGGGACCATGGTTGACTGTGGGTAACTAAAATCATGGGTAAGAGGTGACCACTGTACTAAGAAGAAGCCAGAGGACTCCGTACAGGGCGGCCCCCCAGGACACAGAGCAGGGTAGAGAAAAATGGCAGGTGAATCTGGAGGGGCACGCTGGAGACTCCTGTCTCATGAAGGGTCTGAGGCCCACTCATGAAGGGTCTCAGGCATTCCAGGGAGCTGTGCTCCACCAGTTCAGAACTGCTGCTCCAACTCCAAAAGCTTCGCCTTGAACTTGGAGTGCTCTTTGCTCTGTGTCTTCTCTCCAAGAAGTGGCCTCCACCCTCTGGCCAGTGCCCCATGACTGCGCCTCCAGCTCTGCCTGGCCTGCAGCTAGGGAGGCTTTTTCTGAAGCTGTTCATGGCTGGAGATCCACTGAGCTGACTGCCTGGCACAGTTCAGGATGCTAATTGGGCACCCGGCAGCTGCGTGGAGTGCTCTGGAATCAGGTTGATTTTTAAAATTCTGATTCTATTTAAATATCTCTGGGGACTTAGATCAAGCCTGTTAAACACAAATCCTTGATACAAGACCAGAAAGGAAGGAGCAGTTCTGTCCTATGTACGAGAGTCTCACTTTCATGGTCTCATGTCATCAGTGACACAACACACACCCATTTCACCCATGTGGGGAAAGGGGACAGGGAAAGCAGCTTGCCCAAACCTAACTGAAGCTGGTTCCAAGGACACCTCCCTGGCTGGCCCTGTCCTGCCTGCACTACTTCCCTCTCTCTCACAGGCGCTCATGCCATTGGGAACTTACTCCTTGGATTTTCTACCTCACCAGGGAGCCTCTGTATCTTCACTTTACTGAGAAGGAAACTCAGGTGCAGAGAGGTTAAGTGACTCACCCAAGGCCATAGACTCCTAAGTAGCATCTTCAGAAGGAAAACCCAGGTCTTCTGATGTCAAAGCTTGTCTTCTTAACCAGTTGTGTCTAGCTCCAGTTTGCTCAGGAGACCCCAGAATAGCATGCCAGAAGCCCCTCTCAATGAGGGTGTGAGCTTCGGGCTTTTTCTGGCCTGAACGAAAGTTTACTTTGCACTCAAAAGACTCAACAAAAATCATCGTAACTGTGGTAGAGAATAGTCGTTAAGAGCACTTGGGGTCAGGCGGACCAGGCTGAGTTCTTAACACCCTTTGAGCCTTGACATTCTTGCCTCTAAAATGGAGCCATACCTCTCTCAGGTTGGATTCCCTCAGAAGCTGATCCTGGGACAAGGATTCTAGTGCGAGTAGTTTATTTGGAAGATGACCCCAGGAACACTAGAAGGGGCATGGGGAAGTGAGTTGGGGAGGAGAAGGTAGCCAATACTAGGCATATTATCAAGCAAGTCACCACAATGGGCGACTGGAGCTTAATGCCCTTGGGTACACTGGGGGTTCCTGAAGATCCCACAGAGAGTTATCCCACTCAAAAAGTAGAGGAGCTAGGGTATTGATCTTGCATCACCCATTGGCTGAGGGCTGCTCTGGGGTGATATTAATTCTTGGGGACCGCTGGCCTGCTAGGTGAGGCAGCAGAGCCAGTGAGAAGAAAGCCTTAGGCAAAGCAATGCAGGTGTTAGCAAGTGAAGTTGGGCCAGAGTGCACATGTTGGCAGGGGAAGTCGGGCCAGAATGCACCGTGTTTAAGGAGCCAGGCGCTGTTAGTGTTTCGGATACCTGCCCCATAGAGTTGTGAGGGGGCCATAAAATAATGCCTGGCACCTCATACGTGCTCACTACACCAGACCCTTAGATTACTCTTATTATTATTGCCATTACCATTCCTGTGACTGCTACCAACTCAGGGCACACTGAGCAGCCAATTTGGTGCTTGCCATGTGTCTCCTGCTGATGACTTTTGACATCAGAGTCTTTTGCTTTAGCCACACATTTTATTTTCCCTAGTGACCATCCACTGGGCAGAAAACTCTGAGCTCCTGGCCCATGGGATGAGAATTCTAGCCAGGTGTGTTTCCCAAGCACAGGAAAGAATTTGCCTGGTGGGAGGAAATTGGGCCTGGCCGTGTTCATGGGCCGGGCTCTGTTTTCTCCAACTCTTTAGAGAAAAGAGAAAAGCACCACCCCCTCTCTTCCGCAGCCAGGGCAGCCTCCAGCTGGCAGCCGGTGCCCGCGTGCACAGCCAGGACCTGCGTGCAGCTGCCCCCTCCTTGGGCTGCCTGCCCTCCTGTTGTTTCCCCGAGGGCCCCAACAGAGCAAGGCCCTCTTTGGGAGCTGCCAGAGGGTGGGGTGCTTCCTCCAAGCCCTCCTCCCTTCCTGTGTACCTTCTGCTACTTCCTCTTCCCACCCCACACCCCACACCTTCCTATTTCTTTGTCATCCTTTCTCCTCTGGGCTCCTTGGGGAGGGGTGGGGTTTCGGTCAGGATTATTCCCACTTCTCCCCTCAGAACCACTGGCTGGGTTTGCAGGGTGTTGAGGGGGGCTTTTCCCTCCTCCTTCCTTTGGGTCTGTTCCCTCTTGTGTTTGCTTTGATCTCCAATGGATGCCGACAAGTGGACGGGCCCACCCACTGATCTCTTTCAGTGTGACTGAAAAGAAGCGTTTTCATGTTCTTGGGGCTCGTTGCTCTTGCTGCCTGCAGAAGGGAGCGATGCTGGCTGGTGATGGAGCTGCTGGAACCGTGCAGATGGAAAAAGCTGGCAGTGCTGGCTGAGTTGTTATGAGGGAGCTGATGGTGGGGATGTGGGTTTGCTGTGGACCGAGGGTTGGAGACAGGCAGGGTGCCGGGGTGGGGTGGCAGCCGGTGAAATTGGACAGATCCCCAAGAAAATGTAGCAGGCTCTCTCAGGAGGGATTTCCAGGAGCTGCTGTCTGGAAGCTTCCCAAGTACCTGCCATTCAGGAGGAGATGCAAATGAGGAACAGGCCAGTGGAGCACTTGGGTTCAAGTTCTGAATATATTACTACCTGACTAGGCCTTGAGTAAATAAATGAATAAATAAATAAAACACTCAGTCCTTCTGTGCCAGCACTTTCTGGGTCTGAACTGGCTAAGTGGACACCCCTTCCACTTAGTTTGGGAGTTCATGGTATCAGCTCTTGCTGCATAAAAAGAACCACCCAAACTTAGTGGCTTGTAACAACCACCATTTATTTAGCTCATGATGCTGTGTGTGACTCACAGTTTGAGCTGGGTTCTGCTGGGTGGTTCTTCAGCATTGACTAGGCTCACTCATGCATCTCTGGTTAACTGCTGGGGCTGCTGAGGGCTGGCTGGTCCAGGCTGACTCAGCTGAGACAGTGTCTGTTCCATGAGCTTTTCATCTTTTAACAGGCTACCCCAGGTAGTTTCTGGAGTCCAGGATAGAAGGACACAAAACCTTTTCAGACCTAGACCTAGGCCTGTCATGGTGCCACTGCTGCATCATTCTGTAGGTCAAAGCAAGTTACAAGGCCAGCCCAGACTCAAGGAGTGGAGAAACAAATTTTACCTTTTGATGGGAAAAGCAGCAAAGTCACATTGCAAAGGCTTACTGCAGATACAGAGGGTAGAATAGTTCTGGCCACTTTTGCAAACAGTCTGCTACACTTATGAAATAACAGGCTCAAGATCACTTGGAAGAGCAGAAAGTCTTTAGTGCAAAGAAAGATGCAAAGGGCAGAAAATCAGCTTAGTCCCACAATCCCAAGGAACACATTGAGAATATATTTGTCTGCGTAATCCAGTCATTTCTCAGACTCATGTGATGGTGTTTTGGGTGGAGTAGGAACCAGAATTTGAATGACCAGATGAACAGAATTAGATGAGAATCCTTTTTCTGGTTGTCTATTTGCTGCTTCTAAGAAGTGAAGTCTCCTGACTCATCCACATTTGAGTTTGGACATATGCTAATGGGACTAATGAATTTTGATAGCTTGGATGGTGGTCCAGTTTTGGGGACCCCCATGATGGGGGATGGTGTCTTGCATGGTAAACCAGATGTTTGACAGCATCAACATCACAGGGAGAAGGAGCTCTGGGTACTGTATATTGAATACTAGAACCTACCCTACCTCACAGTAGGGCTTTTTAAAAATATGTGTTTTCTGGAAAGTCATAGCTGTCAATTGAAGGGGAGACATCTCTAAACTCGAATGCTTTAGGGGCTTAAGCAGCTTTGCTGTGTGACCCCTCTAAGTGAGTGTGATGCAGAGAGCATGTCATTCATTTCTTCTAGTTGATGATAGGACTTGCTGGCCACCAGGAGCTGGTGCCAGGAGAGATTTGGAGCTCTGGAGGATGGTGGATTTTCAGCTCCAGCAGCATCAGTAAGAAAGCAGCACAGTTTCAGTGCAAAGAGCTGCAAAATTCCAGCCTTCCTAGCCTCATGGCACCTGGGTCTCTTTCACAGATGCACACAAACAGTCTTGGAACTCGAACTGGCCTCCAGAAATGTCGACCAGTTGTCATCCTCACTAGCAGTCTACCGGTGTTTATTTCTCTTTTGCTTTTGCCAGCTCTGGACATTCTCACTAAAAAATAAAACAGCAAATCCTGCATGGTTTTACGAAGTCTGTTTACGCATGCATACGTAGAAGCCGAAGGGTCCCGAAGCCATTCTGATTGGGCAACAATGTGGAAGACAAATGATGTCAGTCACATTATGGGGCGTGGCCAACCGACTGCCATCCTGCTTGAGAGGGCCAAGCAAGCTGCACACATGTTAATGTTCACTTGGGAGAGCGCTCCTCTCTTCCTCTGCAATTACCCAGCATGGCTACGTGGTGCTTTTCACTCACCAAGGCCTGGAGGTTAATTACTCCACACGGTGCCTTTTACCAGCAGGAGGTGTGCCTTGGCAGTCCTCAGCCCTGCACGTGGCCTGCCCAGATGGGTGGCACATCCCGCCCTCGCTGGCTGCTGGGTTTCAGTTTATTTTTGTTTATGTTGGCTCTGTTTCAACAGAGCCTACAGATGTGGTCAAACTGGAAAGGGGGTGGGGGACTAGAAGCAAAGGGGGGAAATAAAGGCACCAATCATTTCTGATATCATCTGATCTGACCAGAACTTTTTGAAGGGGGCAGTGAGAAAAGCCAGGCTTGGTCTGGGCCTCTGCAGCTTTCTGTTTTCGGTCTTGTCCCCATTCCAGCCAAAGAGTGGGAAGCCCGGGCACTGGGGCTCACCTTAAAGAGCCCCCACAGAGCTTGCTTGAAGCAGCTCTGATTTCCAGGCCACAGGCAGGAATGGCTTGGTTCATTGGCCTCTTCTCCTCTTGGGGCTCCGTGGGACTGGCTTAGTCCTAATGAGAGCTGGCAGACAGAAAGGGAGCAGGGTTAACAGTTAGCTGACTGCCCCTCTCCACGCAGACTTTTCACCTGGCTGGTAAAACCCGTCCCAATTAGCTGCCACAGCAAGACTGAGCCTGGAGCTCACAGCCCGTCCTGTCACCTGCCTTCCCTGGTGGTGGAAGCAGAAGCAAGACTGGGGGGCATGACGAGTGGGTGGGGGGCTGTAGGCAGGGGGTGTGTGGGAGGACCCAGTTCCGGGAAGAGGCTGCACATTCTCTGGGGTTTCCACAAAGCCCTGGGGATCTCTTGTGGGACAAACCCTTGCCCCAGCAGGCTTGGGGAGGGGCAATGAAAGAGTTAAGTCCCCCACTTCTTCACCCACCTCCCTGCTCCCCTATGACTGTTCCAATGGCTCCCCTCTTCCTTGTGGGGCTCCTGCGGCTTCCACAGGGAGCCAGGCAGGGCCCTGCCCCTGGCTACATCTGTCAAATGCAAATAGTTGCTAAAGTTATTTAGTGTGTCCTCACGGCTCCTTTTTGTCACTGGTGTTCCCTAGGCAACCGCTGCTGGAATGCAGTCAACTTCTAGAGGTTCTTCACAGGCAGGAATAGAAAATGGCTCTTGCTCACTTCTTGTTTGGGGGCTTCTCTGAGTGGGATCCTTACACTGGGAACTAGAGTCCTTGTTTTCTTATTTGAAAAGAGGACAGAGAGAGAAACCTGAGCAAATTGCCCTCTAGAAGTGGAGGAGGTGGAAATTCAGGATCCCTTTGCTACTTTCTCTGGATGGAGGTGACCAGGGCTACAGAGAATGGCCTTCAACATGTTTATTTCCTTCTGCCAAGACCTTCCCACAGGAGCGACCTTCCCACAGAGCAAGAGAGGTTTCTCTTTTCTTTCTAAAGATTATACAGATCAGTCAACTTTATCTTAAAGCTATATTTCTCATATAAGCAAAACATTTCTTATAAAAATTTAGAAAATACAGATAAAGTCTAAAAAAGGGAAAAATCCCTATACACATTTCCCATAATCCCATCATCCAGAGATGATCACTCTTAACATTTTGCTTACATGCTTATATTTGTATAAAAGTCTTATACAATTTACCCCCAAACTCAATGGTTTTACAGTGGTTCTCAGAAATTTTTGGTCTCAGGACTCTTTTACACTTATGCAGTCATTAAGGACCTCAAAGAGCTTTTGTTAGGTCAGCTATATCTATCAATATTTACTGTATAGGAAATTAAAGCGGAGACCATTTTAAAATGAAGAATGCACACACATGTATTCTATTAACTTTCAAAGCAATAATGGTATTACACATCATATAACCTATGGGAAAGTCCACTGTACACTCACGAGAGTGAACAAGGCAAATAGCATGCTAGTACTATTACCAAAAGAGTTTGGACTTTGCACACCCTCTACTAGGGCCTTAGGGACTCCCCAGGAGTTCCCAGACCCCACACCATGCTTTGAGAACTGCTGATTTTAAAAAATTTAGAATTTACTATTGCTTATGAGACCTCTGGTCAGCTGGAGGGCTATTCTGATCTTGACTGAGCTCACTGGTGTGTCTAGAATCAAGTGTGGCAGGTGGGTGGCTCTGCTGAACTTGGTGACTCCCTTATGTATTTGAGGGTTAGCTGGTTAGAGTCAGATCGAAGATGGCCTCAGCTGAGACTGCTAAGCTCTCCTCCATGGGGTCTCTCATCCTCCAGTGGGCTAGCCTGGGCTTGTGCACACGTCAGTGTCAAGATTTTGAGAGCTGGAACAAGAGCGAGAGCAAGAAGGCTAGGAGGGTGGGGAGGGGGAAGAGAGAGACGGAGAGAGTGCAGGAGTGCTCATGGCTTCTTGAGGTCTGAGGACAGGAGCACTGTCAATTTCTCTATATTCTGTTGACCAAAGTGACTCACATGGCCAGGAGATGCAAAATAGACTCTACCTCTTTTTGGGAATCGTGGCAAGTCACATTACAAGGGGCCTGGATAAGGGGAGGGGAATAATTGTGGCTATTTTTGCAGTCTACCACATACCTTATGTTTGCTTAATGGCTGCATTCGTTTCCATTGAATGGACATGCTATAATTTATTCAGTCCTGATGGCTGGATATCGAGGTTGATTTTAATTTTCTCCTAATACGAATGAGGCTAGAATGAGCATTCTTGTGCATGAATTCCTAGAAGGGAAACTGTAGCAACAAAAGGTACGAGCTCTGTTAAGGTTCTCCATCCATTCTGCCAAATCTCTCTCCAGAGAGCCCACACTAGTTTATGTTCTCACCAGCAAAGGAGGAGACTGCCTGTTGAGAGACTGATTGCTGCAAGTGTGTGTGTGTGTGAGATCAATCACTTGTTAAAAACTGTTCTTTACGCCAAGTGTAGACAAGGCCTGTGGTCCTCAGTAATTAATTCTGCGGAGTGAAGAGCTACTCTTCAGCCTCCTTCACAGAAATGGCCACAGCTTGAAGAGACTGCTGGGGAGGAGGCTTGTTGGTAGACTGCTGGTTCTGAGTCCATCTATGGGCACCACTTTCCTTTCTAGCCCCTCACTGATCTTAAATAGTTATTTGTTAGAGATTCAAGATGCATCTCTTCCCAAGAGAACAAGAACTATCTTTTTTTAAAACAAAAACTAAAACAAAAACTGTTTCCCTTGGGGAAACAGTTTGACCTTGGTCGTGTGATGGTGAGGCTCTGTATACGGGCCAGTTGACTGAGGGCAAAATCCACAAATCTGAAGTTATCCCTGTGTGCCTTACCCACTCATATGGTTTGGCTGTGTTCCCACCCAAGTCTCATCTTGAATTGTAGCTCCTATAATCCCTATGTGTCATGGGAGGGACCTGGTGAGAGGTGATTGAATCACAGTGGGGGTCTGTCTTAGCTGTTCTCATGTTAGTGAGTCACATGAGATCTGATGGTTTTATAAGGGGGAGTTCCCCTACACAACCTCTCTTGCCCGCCACCATGTAAGATATGACTTTGCTCCTTGTTTGCTTTCCGCGATGATTGTGAGGCCTCCCCAGCCATGTGGAACTGTGAGTCAATTAAATCTCTTTCCTTCATAAATTACCCAGTCTCGGGTATCGTCATTAGCAACGTGAGAACAGACTAATATACCCACTCTTCCCACTGTTCCACCCCGTGATTCCTAGTGTCCACAAGTCAACAAACTGCTTAGTCCACATGGCCCTGTATGATGTTTTGCTTTATTTCTTCTTTATTTCTTACCACGCCCCTTATGTCTTCTCAGACCTGTGGCGCTGCAAGCCCCTGCTCACTAGTTTCCAGAAGAAACCCCGTTGAATAGTTTTCACTGGACGCCTCTGCTTCTGCTATTCCCTCAGGCAGAATTCCTATTCCAAACCTCTCTTTTTTCCATTCTTCATCTAGCTAATTAATAAGCATCCTTCAAAATCCAGCCAAAGGAACTCCAAACGTTCACTTGTGAGGCTGTGTTGAGACTCTCAGTCCCTGAATTGACTCATCTAGTAACAGCAGCTCTGGAGGAGATGTGGGAACCCTGGTTCTTGCTTTATCCTAGCTGTGTGACATTTAGCAGGGCAAGTGACCTCTCTGTGCTACAGTTTTTCTCTTCTCTAAAATGAAAATGACATTAGACTCATGTTTCATTTCCAGTTACTGCATTAATAGAAGTATGTGCCATTGTAATTGCTACTAATGCAAAACAAGAGTTTTTTTTTTTTTTTAAGTCCTACCTTGTGTTTCCTTGAAAAGCAGAGGATAAGACAAGGGTTTGTATGCAGATAATTTATTTTGAAGAAGTAATTTTTGGGAAAGGGTGTTGGGGGCTGGGGGAGAGGGCAACAGGGATTGCAGTCCAATTTAGGTGCATTAATGAATGCGATACCAATGTGGGCCTGGGTCCCTCTGAGGAGCAGTAGAGAATGCACCTCAGCATGCTGTACTCAAGACACAGAAGACTTAAATATTTTTCCCCAAATAAGTGAAGCACCGTTGGGTTGCCACAGCTCTGGAGGGAACAAAAAGGTGGGCTGTAAGAGTGTGAAATGGTGCATAAAAGATGTCAGACCCAACGCTAAAGTCTACCTTTGCATCCCTGAATCCCGACCTCTAAGCACTGTGCCTGGCATGGAGCGGGCATTAATCCACATAATAAATGTGGAATGGAGGGAAAAGTTCCTGCTGTATTTGTTCATGGCCCTCAGCCACTGGTTACAGTGGGGAGATGTTTATCTTCTGCCTTTTCTTATTCTATGGTATTCATGTCTCTTCGGGGACTGGAAGGAGAAGCTGCTCTGCTTATGGGATGACGTTGGTCAGGCTGACCTCGGTGACGGGGTTGGGTTAGGTGAGGGCTTTTTCAGTTGTATACTCCAGGCACCTTGTGGAAAAAGCTGCAAGGTGGGTAGGGTGACCTGGGTGGATCAGGAGACATTTCTTCTTCCTTTTCCATCTCCCATCCTTCCTTTGTTTCCTGTGCTCCATTTACTCTGAACCTAATACCTGAGAATCATCTGAAATAGCAGCAGCCAACCTTTGCAAAGCCAGGCATTTGGCAAAATGTGTTCCATGGAATTCCAGTTCTGTTCTCCTCCTTCTCATCAACCAGAGCAATTGCACTTTTGCCTCTTTTATATACTGAGATTGCATATGTGTATCAGCTGGGATTTCGGTGCAAGCAACAGAAACCAACTTCTTTAACTAAAAAGAAAAGAAATCTATCGGAAGTGTTATGCAAACCAGAGGTCTATGGCCAAAGAAGTTCGGGAAACAGGGAGTTGAGCAAAGTCCATAGGTCTATCTACTGGGGGACTTCTCAGGATCTTTAGTCTGCTAATACAAATCTCCAAGAGAGAAATATCTTTTGCAAAGTTTTCCAAATTTATTACCTCAATTCCAAGATGTGCTGATTGTAAGATGTATCCAGAGTTTAGTAATAGCCTTCCAGGGTTCAAACCAAAAGGAAACACTATCACATCAGGTGTGCAAATTGATTTTAAGAAGCAGCTTGATTTCATAACTTTGTTTGTTTGTTTTAAGGCACCATATGCAGAATACTTACTATGTGCCAGACACTACTTTAAGAGCTTTTAAATAAAATGACTCACTTAATCCGTCTTTTGAGGTGGATGTGGGGCCTGAGAATGCACTTCTCAGATCTCTTACTGCAAGAGCATAATTGACCAAGGGCCCTGGTTGCTGCATTCTAAATCCACCTCCACGTTGGGCAGGGGCCTTGCTTTCACAGGCTGCTCTCAGCCAATGACTGAGCATGTCAGGGATACTGATGTAGGTCCCTTCCAGGGAGATGCAGGGCTCCTTTGATGGTTGACTTTGACTGAAAAATTCCTCAAAACTTTGCCAAAACTATCCTAGAACTGCACTGCAATGGAAGGCTATTTCTACCCAATCTTCTTCCTTCCCTTTCTTTTTTTTTTTTTTTTTTTTGTGGGAATTAGGTCTACATTGAGGTTTCACAACTTTTCCAGCCTCCTCTGACTTCTCCCCATACTCTTTCACAGGTATTTCCCCAAACAAATGTCTTGCACGTCTAATCTCGTCTTGAACTAACACAGTTGGATCTTTTCTTTCATTTCTAGTTTATAGATGGAAAGTTGAGGACCAGAATGGTTAAGTACCTTGCCCAAGATCAGATGGCTAGTAAGTGGCAGAGCTGATCATCAAACCAAGGTAGTCAGATTTCAGGGGACTTGTTATTCACTTCATGACGCAACCTTGCACTTACTATTAATACATGAAAAAGCAAGAAAGTGCATCCTAGGATCTAGGAAATTAGAGATTTTATTAAGTGACTCATTGTTTTTAGAAGTTTTATTTTAGGCTAAGGTATACATGCACAGGTTTGTGATACAGGTAAACTCATGTCACAGGGGTTTGAGGTACAGATTATTTCATCACCCAGGTACTAAGCCAATAGTTATTTTTTCTGATTCTCTCCTTCCTCCCACCTTCCACCCTCAAGTAGGCCCCAGAGTCTGTTGTTCCCCTCTTTGTGCTCATAGATTCTCATCATTTTGCTCCCACTTATAAGTGAGAACATGCAGTATTTGGTTTTCTGTTCCTGCATTAGTATTGCTAAGGATAATGACTTCCAGCTCCATCCATGTCCCTGCAAAGTACATGATTTCATTCCTCTTTATGGTTGCATTGTATCCCATAGTGTATATATATCACATTCTCTTTATCCAATCTATCATTGATGGGCATTTAGGTTGATTCCATGTCTTTTCTATTGTGACGAGTACTGCCATGAACATATGCATGCACATATCTTTATGATGGAATGATTTATATTCCTTTGGGTATATACCCAGCAGTAGGATTGCTGCGTTGAATGGTAGTCCTGTTTTTAGGTCTTCGTGGAATTGCCACACTACTTCCTACAATGGTTGAACTAATTGACACTCCCACCAGCTGTATATAAGCATTCCCTTTTCTCCACAACCTCGCTGGCATCTGTTATTTTTGACTTTTTAAAAGTAACCATTCTGACTGGTGTGAGGTGGTACCTCATTATGGTTTTGATTTGCATTTCTTTAATGATCAATGATATTGAGCTTTTTCTCATATGCTTGTTGGCCACATTGATAAGAGCAGATATTACACTTGATCTTAGCCAAAAGGCTGTGAAGCAATGGGACTCATTTTTTTACAGAACATCTTGTCGGTGTAGGATGCTGGGAGCTATGCCTTGGGAAATGCTGGCAGAGTACTTTGAGATGTGTATCTGTCACTATGACCTGAAGGTGTCATGGTACCAGTGTGCCTACATAGGCCAGCGGACTGGAAGACCAGAGATGAGGAATGAGTCTGATGCTGTGAAGGAGCCCTCCAAGGCTGTCTGTCCTGCTGCTGCTGTTTATTGTGACCTGGGAGAAGTACAGGAGAGACCACTTTATGTCCTTGATCTCTGCATGGCCCCTGAGTTTCACTATGGTGTCTCCTTGTCTCCCATATTCTGGTGAGGCAGCTACCGTGGTGTGGTAGAAAGGCCGTTGCTCTGGGAATAGAAGACCATCACTAAGCAGTGCTGAGATCTTGGCGAATCAGCAGACTTCTCTTGCTTAGCTTTCCTCACTTCTACAAAGAGGGTGGGATGAGACCAAGGGTTTCACACTCAGCTCTTTGAGGCCTTGGTGGCACTCTGGAGATAACAGGGAGGCTATGGTTAGGGGTATGATTCAAGGGAGGAGCTCCTGCCCACTCTTCCCCATTTCAACAGAGTATCTCTATTTTTATCCATTTTAAATATTAGGGTTCTGTGAGTATCAGCAAGCATTATTGGTTGCAAACTATAGAATCAGACTTCCCTAGCCAGAGAAAGGAAACTAATTAAAAGGACAGTAGAGGTAGAGAGAGTTATTCAAAGATTCAATAAGATGCTGGAGGACCAGGCTTGGGGTTGGAGGAAACAATGCCAAGAAAGTTCTGAAAGGCTGGATTGGGAACCCCAGCAGGTGGGCATGCTGCCATCATGCAGGCTGTCTTCCAGCCAGGCCATTAGTCTTGGCTTTCTTGTTAAGACTGAATCTAGGGAGAAGGCTTTCAGTGGGCTGAGCCTGCCTCTGGGGCAGGAAGAGAAGCCATTACCTCTTGGACTTTCAAAGTGGGCAGTGGTCACCCAAAAATCCTTCCAACCAAGACCTCACACAGAGACATGAGGTGTTTTTCTAAGAAGTAAACCAGGTTCTCTAGGAAAAAGGAGTAGATGATCAACAGTCCCAAATAACAAATATTCACTCTCTGCATATGATTTTATTGGCAGAAGAGTTCTATTGTACATTCATTTGGAAGGCATCAGGCTAAGGGCCCTTCCCACATGACGACTAGAGAAATTCATCCCATTCAGCCGTTCAGCCTCCAGCCAGGAGAGGAGGGGACAGGAACTCTCTGGCTTCTTGACCACAGAACTGCCCCACGTGCCACTGTAAGCCCCACTTCTCCTGACAGCTGGTGGGGAGAGAGCAGGAAGACCACTGTCTTGGCTTGGGTTCCCCCAAGAAAGCAGAGCTACAGAACAAAGGCTTGCATGCAGGTAGTTTATGTTGTCCCCACAGAGTGGGGACAGGGCAGGAAAGAAAGCAATGCAGGATACGTTACTGAGCCCGTCATCACTGTGGACCATGGAGCTCAGGGCTGCCAGGACCCTCTGAGAAGCCACATAGAAGAGTCCTAAGAATTGTCTAGCTGAAGAACAGAGAGGGAAGGAATTGTATAGTGGCTCCTGCCCTCCATGGGTCAAAGATTGCCCATGGTGTGTTGGGTTTGGGTTGGCAGCAGAACAGCAGAGTGCGCTCCTGCATGGAATGGCAGCCAGGAATCCGCAGGGTGAAAAGTGAGAGATGTGGGCACACGTGATGGCTGCAGCATCGGCTGGAGGCAAAGCGTGGGTGGGGAGGGTGGAGGGCAGGGCACTAGGGGTGTTCAGTGCAGCAACCCCTTGGCTACTTTCCTCTGCCTTATCCCTCTTTGAGGGACACAGGCACATGATGTGCCTGATATTCAGGTCGCAGGGGGCTTCTGCACAGTTTGCCTGTTGGCTGGCGGGCATTCCAGCCAGTGAGGAAGGGGTCACCTTTGACTCCACACAGCATGGCATCTCTCAGAGTTTGGGGACCGACATTTCATCAGGGATCTCACCCTGCTTCCCAGTGTCTCTCCCTTCGAGTCTGTACATTCATCCAAAGGCAGTCTGTATTTCAAGGGGGAAATCTGCCTCCTGCTTACCCTACAAGCTGGCTCTGCCCCAAGGCTGAGGTTTAGTGTGCTGCAGCCAAGGGCTTGCAGTCAGCAGGGACGGAAAGGGAGCCTGTGCCGTGCTCAGGCCAGGGCAATGGAGGCTTGAGCAGGCGAGGTCCTGGCTTTTGTGCAGGCTGCCTGTAGAAAGGGGGAGAAAGCTTGCCAGCGAACCTGGCTGGGCCTTGGCCAACCTGTCCAAAGCTCGCAGGAGAGGAGTCTCAGGAGGTTTGTTGCTTGAGTTGCAGTATCTGAGGCCTGCAAACGGGCCTCACTAGAGGCTTGAGATATTTTTATGAGTTTTTATTTTTAACAACCATTTGCCTCTGGCTCCCTTGCCAGTTGACACAGGTCAGACTCTCTTGTGACATGACTGTTCACAGTCCCAAAGGCCCAAGACTTGCACTGTAACCCCTCAGTGGAAGAGATTGCTATGGTTATGATTTTATTTTCAATAAGTGTTCATGAATGATCTATTCCACTTACCAACACTTATCAGATCCCAGGCACTGTGCTAAGGACTTAACATACCTTCTCTCATTTTCCCCTACATCATTCCCTACTCATCCTTCGGATCTTAATTGTCCCTTCCTTGGGGGATATCTTCCTTGACTCGTTTCACCCCTGCTGCCCCCATCCCCTTATTATGTGCTCTGATTGCACCACGAACCTTCTGTTTGCGGTACCTGTCTATCTCTGTTGACATTTTACTTTTATTTGTGTCGTTTTTTGATTCATGTCTGTCTCCCACACTGGAAGAAAACTCGGTGGCCCATGCTCACCACCACATCCCACACCTAACACAGCGCCTGCCTGGCACATGGGAGACACTCACTAAAACGCATATTGAAAGAAATAATGATGGACTATCCTTCTCAGAACCCTACGGGGTACATTTTACACTGAGGCTCAGAGAGGTTAAACAGGCGGCCCAGGGTCACACAGCTGGTAAAGGTAGAGGTAAGATTTAAATGTGTGTTCATCTGGCCTCAAAACCAGGACTTCACTGATGTGCTCTGCAGCCTTCTAGCATCCCTGCCTGGTTCCACCTGTGAAGGGCAGAGGGACCTGCCCCAATCTCTGGCCCTCTTGTTTCACCTCCTGCCTCTCTCACTAGGGTCCTGACTTCCGCCCTCTGACCCTTCCAGCTGCGAATCCTGCCCCTTGCAAATGCGTCTGTTGCCATTCGGCAGTCTCTTGGCTGGCAGTGCAGGTCTCCATCTGCTGTGATGGCATGGTGCCTGCTCACAAGATGGCATGCTATTTTTACCCAGCTTAGGTGCCAAGCCAGCCAGATGTTTCCCAGCAGCGAAAGGAGGTTGAGCATTGCTAGGGTGTGGAGGGATGCTTCCAAATGTCAGCTCCTCAGGGGGGCTGAGGGGAAGTGGCTCTGGGACGGGCAAGAGAAGCGCTTTGCCTGGAAGTGGACACCTCCAGGAAGTGTCATTCCTGGCACCTGTCTGGGGCTCCAGCAGTGTGCCAGGAACTGGCTGCTGGTTCTGAACTCGTGCTGGGCTGGGATGAGTCTGCCACAGGGAGGAAATGCTCTGGGTCAGCGTTCCCAGTGAGTGCACATGCTTCTTCCTCCCACTGCGGCCCTGGAGTCTCTGGACCCAGATGGTGACACCTGGAGGGCTTCCATGACTGAACTGGCTGCTTGGAAAATTCCAGGTTTGGCTGGCGGCTCTGGTCTGGAGGAACCGGAGGAGCTGACCGGATCAGGCTGAGTCCAGGCATTTGCTGTGATCGTTTTCCCTCAGAGCACATGGAGCCAGAGGTCTGGCGATCCTAATCCCTGCTCTCTCCTTCCTGTAGGGGGTGACCCTCAGTTGAGAAATACCCCCCAAGTGATAGTTAGAAGCAGGGGTGTGCAGCATGGCCCCGCTGGCCCAGCTCCCTGTTTTCCTAACTTCTCCACTCCTGTGTGACCTTGAGCAAGTTACATCCTCTCTGAACCTCAGTTTCCTCATCTGTAAAATGTCCAGAGCCCCTCCCGCCAGATCTGGAAGTCTTTGTTGCAGTGAGTTGTAGGGAATCACAGTTGTTGCCGAGCTTTGCTGACGTTTTCCCAAAACCAGCCATCCTCAGACCTGCCATGGGGGACGAGCAAACTGCTCTTCTGCCCTGATGTGTTCAAGTCCCATATCTAGATGCAAATCCCATTTCCTCCCCCAAGGAAACATTTCAGAAACCTCAGACCCCCTACAAGAGGCTGCCTCCAAGTCCAGGCTTCCGGACAAAAGACCCCCTTCTCCATGAAGGATGGGAGTTCATGTGGAGAGAGAAGAAATGCTTGCAGCTGTGGCAACCCGGCAGAGACAATCAGACTTCAGGGAGGGGTTTCTGAGGCCTAATTGAACACACCAGTCTGGCAGTGCTGGGTACGGCCCAGGAGATGTCGGTCCTGGATAGGCCAGGAGGCCAGGGCTTCTCAAACTTGAATGTGCATCTGAGCCCCCTGTGCATCTCATTCCAAAGCAGATGATTCAGTCGGTGCAGGTGGGGCCCTTGTGTCCCTCAAAGATTTCACTTCCTAATCCCCAGGACCTGTGAATATGCTAGCTTACACGGTAAAGGGAAGTTAAGGTTGCAGATGGAATTGAGGTAGCTGAGTGGCTGACTTTGAGATGGGGAGATTATCCTGGATTATGCAGGTGGGCCCGGTGGAATCACTGGGTGCTTACATGGAGGAGAGGGAGGCAGGAAGAGAGGTCAGAGTGAGAAGGACTCAACCTGCTCTTGCTGGCCTTGAAAGTGGAGGAAGGAAGTCACGAGCCAAGGGATGCAGGCAGCCTCTAGGCGCCGGGGAGAGCGAGGAGGTGGATTCTCCCCCAGAGCCTCCAGGATTGCAAATTTGAGATCCTGCCAACACCTTGATTTTTGCCGAGACCCATTTCAGCCTTCTGAACTACAGAACTTTAAAAGAACACATTCATGTCATTTGGAGCCACTAAGTTGGTGGTAATTTGTGACAGCAACAATGAGAAAACTCCTACAATCCACATTTCTGCCGAGCTTCCTGGTGGTGCTTCCAGGACACACTGTGAGTAACAAAGCTTCAGGCTTCTTGAGGGTGGGGCTTCCTCCTAGGCCAGGTGAGGACCTGGATGTGGGAGAAGGCTGTTCAGTGGCTTCCGTGAAAGCTGGCTTTTGACACTGTTTTGTCTCTGTCCCCTCGTTCCTCCCCTTGCGTAGATTATTTGAGGTCTCTTGGTTGTTTCTTACTATGTTCCAGGTCAGGAGTTCCTGGTTTGTGGGCTGGGTGTGCTGGGGGAGTTACTGTAAAGGCCTCTGTTCTCCTGATGAGCACTGTCTGTTACCCAAACAAATGAGACCTCATGTATGCATTTCTTTGTTTCAAATGAATGCAGGTGCCACGAATAGGACCCTACTGGTGGGGGGTGGTTTAGAAAAAAGGCTCTGTCCTTTGGCTGAAATCTAAGTTCTGTGAGCACCCAGGTGTCCCTGTGTAATCTGGACCCTCCCTCCTCCTCCCAGCCCACCTTGCTCTTTTCCTTTAATCACACACAAAGCTCCAGTCCCAGTGGCTTCTTCCATCCTTGAACATGGGTCCTTCCTGCTTTAACAGACTCAGGGGCCTCCTCTTCATTCTCTGGACTTGGGTTAAGAACTGCCTTATCAGAGGGGCCTTCTCTGACCACCCTGAGAGAGAATGGTTCACCTGATACTCTTTCTTAGTGTTCCGGGTTAGTGTCCTTTGTGGCATTTATTACAGTTTGGGGCTGTGTCTTTATTCGAGGGCTTTGCCCATGGCCTGTCTATCCCTTTGGATTAAGCTCAACGAGGGCAGGGCCTCAGCATTTTATGTCCACCCATACCTGACACATTCAGCACGTGTCATGTGCTTAATACAAATTTGTTGACCAGGGAATGAATGAATGAATGAATGTATATCTAAGCCCTCATGAGGAGAATTCCAGAGTTTGTCTTCTTTCGTTGATGCTCTGAGTCTCCCTCTGGACCGCTTCTGATCTGTCTCCTAGACTGCTTATCCTTCTCATAAAATAGGAGCCCGGTCATTGACAGAATCGGTCCCTGCTTCCCTTAACATTTCCCTCCACCTTTTTTGTGTCTCCTCCCCATCTCCATTGTTTATCTCTGCCACAAGGAGCATGGTCTTTGCTGCTCTCTTCTCCGTTTGATTGGTTGCCTCCTAAAGGAAAAAAAAAAAAGACACATCCTTGGTGCCTGGACATCCTTTCTCCCATTTTAATTGTGAGTCAGTAGGGTTTTTGTATGGGATGGAGCTGAATACTGGTATTTACTTTTGTTTTATTCCCAGAGTTTGTCTTGTTCATGTGAGTACTGGCAGCTGCCAGAAGAAATACTCTGTTTCTGGTCTCCCATCTTGGTGGGGGATGTGCAGGCTGAGAACACAGGAGCTGACTTCTACTGTACCAGCTGAGAGTGCAGGCTAGACTGCAAGAAGCACCTCCTTGCTGATGGAGTGGTGAGAGAGCAAGATGCTTCCCCAGGCTGCCAGGGAGCAGTTGTTCCTGGAGAGGTTTGGGAGAGACATGACCCTGCTGTGTGGGGCTGGAGGCAGGGAGTGGACAAGATCCAGGCACGAAGAGCTGGGGGAATGGCTGACTTGAGTTTACTCTTTTTTTTTTTTGAGATGGAGTCTTGCTCTCTCGCCCAGGCTGGAGTTGGAGTGCAGTGGTGCGAACTGGCTCACTGCAACCTCTGCCTCCTGGGTTCAAGCGATTCTCCTGCCTCAGTTCCCGAGTAGCTGGGACTACAGGAGTGTACCACCACACCTGGCTAATTTTTGTAGTTTTGATGGAGACACTGTTTCACCGTGTTGGCCAGGCTGGTCTCGAACTCCTGACCTCAGGTGATCCCAAAATGCTGGGATTTTACCACCTAGACCATGGTGCCTCAGCCTCCCAAAGTGCTGAGATTACAGGCATGAGCCACTGTGCCCGGCCAAGTTTACTCTTTATACTTTTCTTTATTGGTGACATTTTCTACCATGAGTCGGAATTATTAAAAATCTCAAATCTGTGGAGATGAGAAAAAGGAAACTGAGAGAGGTTTAACTTGTTCAAGGTCATGCATCCAGAAGAGTGAACTCAAGTCTGTCAGACTCCAAATCTCAAATATTTCTTGCTGCCTAGCACTTCCTCTTGTGCACCTGAAAACTTTCCACCATGCTCTACAGGTATTTGTGTATATACATTAATTCCTAAAAAGAGATGTTTAGATAGATGTGGCTTGGTGGATCTAGGACTGCTTCCTGGAGGAGGTGCAGTGTTTGCATGTGTGTAAAGGCTGTATAGTGCCTATTTGAAATTTGTCTTCTCAGCATCCATCCCTCCTGCTTCCAGCATTAAGGCCTAATTTGGTTGGTGGCAGGGTAGATGCACCCTTCACCCATTTTCAGTCCTTCTTGTCTGGGTAGGGCTCTAAGCCCAGCTCCACGGGTGGCATATAGGGCCTGAGCCTAAGTCAATCGGTGCATCCCATCCCTCTGGCCATAGTGATTGGTTCAAGGATGGGAATAGATCCTAAGCAGGTTCAATCAGAGCAAAACTCAAGACTTTTGAGGGAGTTGCCAGAAAATGTTTTATTTCTATCCAGCTGGAACTAAACTTGGGAAGATGTGAGGTTGGCAGTTTGGTAGCCATATTTTCAACATAAGAGAAGACTCTGGAGTGGAAGGCCAAGCAGGAAGATGGATAAAAATTAGCCCTAATGTCACAGTTTTATCCTTGATCCAGCCATGCCTGAAGCTGGTTTACCTTTAAATTTTTCAGCTATATGAATCCATAAATTCTCTTTTTGCTTGCTTAAGTCTGCTTGAGTTGGTTTTTCTGTCACTTTTAATGGTAAGACCTCTGGTTGATACAGACAAGGAAGAAATGGCAGCACATTGTAGGTTGGGGACAGCAGTACAGAGAAAAGCACATGGTTACCAGGGAAGTGTGAGCATGAGGAAGTCTCGTATCTCATCTAGCCCACCATGTGTATCCAGCTGGAGAAAAAAATGCATAGAATACATTGTCTTAGAATATAGTAAGATAGGAAAAGCCTTGCCCCACAAAAGGATGAAGTGTATGATGCTGTTTGGCCAGAGGCTTAGTGTCTTGGAGCGTTAATTGGTGTTTTGTTGGGGAAGGGGTTGTGTGGTCCAACAAATTTGAGGAACATGGGAACAAACAAAGCTATAAAGCATTTGCTACCAGACCTTTTGAAGCCTTTACAATGCTAAGATGTATTGTGAGCTCCAAGAAGGAGAAAGAGAATGTGTATATTTCTAGAGCTTATTTTTCTTGGATCATCTCCTGGGACCAGCATTGCAAAGAATATACTTTGAGAAACTTTGGCTTAAAGAGTAGTTACTGTTCAGGCTGCAAAGGAGCCGCTTTCCTGGCTGAAAAACTCCCCAAAGGCATGAGCAGTGATCTAGAACTATGGGCAAGATTGAAGTGACATTCAGGAAAGGAAGGTGGCTCTTGATTCAAGGGCCCCAGAAATACTTCCTGTCCTTCAATCTCCCTCTGGTCAGCTGGCAAATTCCTCTGAGTAGAGTCTAGATCTGGGCTTGGAGCAACAGCTTCCAGAAATTTCTGTTGAAGTACAAACACAGAGCTGCTTGCTTGGTGGCAATATCTAGTCTGCATTCATTCATGTATTCATTCAACACCTACTGAGTTGAATTATTGAGTACCTGCCGTATGCCAGGTACTGGTCTAGGTGGTAAGGATCCATCAGTCAATCAGACAGAAGTTCCTGCCCCTATGGAGCTTCAACTCTAGCAGATGGAGGCAGTTAGGAAAGTACGTATTCATGTAGATAGTACGCTCTGTGATTAAGTGCTAAGATCAATAGCCCTGGCCAGGGAGATTGGGAGTGCCAGAGAAAGGATGTTAAGTAGGGCTCCCAGGGTGAGCTTCATGGAGAAAGAGATATTGGAACAAATCCTTGGAGGAGGGAGCCATGAGGCCATCTGAGAAGGGATGTTCTAGGCACCATGAGGCCATCTGAGGAGAAATGTTCTAGGCAGGGGAATGCCAGAGTGAGAGTCCTACTGAGGGTGGGAGATGGGAGCAAAGGAGTGCCTGCCTGGTGGAGGAACAGCAAGAATTTCAGTGCATCTGGACCCAGTGATCAAGGGAGAGAGGAAGTGATGTTCAGCAAGGTAACTGTGAGGCTAGGTCCCAGAGAACCTCACAGGACTTTGGTTTTCATGCTGAGCAGTGTGTAAGAGCCATTGCGGGGTTTGAGTAGAGGCACAAGAGGACTTGACTTAGATTTTTTAAAGGATGGCTCTGGCTGCTTTGAGATGCAAGTGCAATGGCCAAGGGTGAGAGCTGGAAGACCAGGCAGCAAGCTTTGCAATTTTCCAAGAAAGAGATGATGGCTTGACCCAGGGCCTTGTATGAGTGTGGGGAGCAGTAGATGTATGCTGGACGTATTTTGAAGGTGAAACCAACAGGATGTTCAGACAGATAGGATGTGAGGAGTGAGAGAAAGTTTGAATCAAGAATACCTCTTGGCGCATAGAACCGGATGGATGGAATTGTCATTCATGGAGATGGCTAGGCCTGCACTGTGTCTAAAAAAACCAAACCAAACCAAAACAAAAAACAGTAAGACGATGTTTAAAAATTGGAAGATTCTACTTTTTTATTTTAATTCACATTTACAGCCGCTCTTGAACAATGGAAAGATCTGGTAAAACTGGGCTCATCTTCTGCCTGACTCTGGTGGCCTGGAGAGGGCTGGAGCTCCTCCCTAGATGGACAGGTGCTCTCCAGTTTCTTCCTTTAACTCTCCAGCCTGGCCCCTTAGGGGTTTGGGTGGGAGAACTTAAGGATCGGTAATAAATAGCACAGTGGTTCTTAAACTTAAGTGTGCATCAGCATCACCAGAGGGCTGCCTAAAACAGCTGCTGGGCTTGTGATTCAAGAGGTCTGAGGTTACGCCTGAGAAACTTTGATCCTTACAAGTTCCCAGGTGACACTGATACTGCTGTCTAGGACCCACACTTTGAGAAGCTCTGAAGAGGCATGTTCTCCCATTGGCACCCCTAATCACATGCTTGCAGACAAGGTTCCTCCATGAGCTGGGAATGGCCTACAAGATGGATGCATTTTGATGGTGATGGGAGAGGAGAGTGACAGCTCAGATGTGGGGACATCTAATCAGTCATGAGGTATTTGAGCACTGGGGTTGCTTCAAGGTTTGTCAGGGCTGCTAAAGGCAAACTTGGCTTGCTTTCTGGTTTTTGGCAGAAGCTGGCTCTTCTGGGTCAGGGTCACTAGCAACTGGGGCAGGGAGCCAAGGCCCCAGGGGGAACCAGCAAGACCCTAGTGGGAGACAGTCTCTTCCTAAGATTCTAAGGGAAGGATGAACAATTCTCTGCAGCCTGCCCAAACTGCTTGCATAAGCTTTCTTATTTACTTCAATTAAGCTCCAGGCTCATTATGCAGCCACAGTGCTCACCCTTCCTCAGGGAGAAGCAGAAATCACATTTCCATCTGCTTCTCCAGCTTGGAGAGCCCCAAGCATGGGGACGGTGGCCACTCCAGGGCTGGCCTCCTGGTTACTCCAAACATGGGAGGCTGGAGAAGAATTCTGGAGCCTCTTTAAGCCATTCAAAGTAAAGGTTGTGGATCTGGCCTGTGTTGAGGGCAGCAGTGTGAGAGCAGGATAAGCCACTTTTTCTTTTCTTGACAAAGAAAATATTTCTCTGTACATCTGGTTTGTGTTTTTCTTTAGGGTTCTGCCAGAAACAATTGTGAAAACAGAATGCAGCCCAAGATCGAAAGAATCTATCCATTCCTCTGGAATTCTCCATCTGTCCTGTTGGACCCCGTGTTAAGATTTGAGGAATTCCTCAATGTGAAGTCATTGGGCTTTAAAAATATGGCAGGCAGAGTCTTTGTTTGGTTTGCCAGTACAGTTTCTCCCCTTCAAATGTTGGCTTCAGGCCCTTCATCCACCTAGGATGCCCTCCCCATTCCTACCTTCTATGATTCAGCCCACTCATTCACATATCAAGGATTTATTACACTTCTCTGTGTCAGACTCAGGGAGACGTTCTGGGGACAGATCTGTGGTGAGCAGAACAGTTGCCACCATAGTGAAACTCACCCCGTGGGAGGGGTGGATAATGGACACACATCCTCTTACCAATTAAAAGAATTACTAGTGATGTTTCCTAGGAAGCAGAGATTCTCTAATATCTGTGGACCTGTTATTTTCCATTTCTCGTTGACCACAGATAGATACGTGGTCCTGTTGTGCATGATTTGTGTGTACGTTTCACTCATGGACAACACGAGTTTGAACCGTGTGGGTCCACTTACACCCAGATTTTTTTTTTTGTAACAACAGTTGGCCCTCTATATGGGCAGTTTCCACATTTGCAACCAAACATGGATTGAAAATACAGAATTTGCAGGATGTGAAACCCACATATATGGAGGGCAAAGTTTTCATATCCTTGGATTCCTTAGGGCTGACTGCAGGACTTAAGTATGCATGGATTTTGGTATACGTGGGGGTTCCGGAACCAATCTTCCACAGATACTGAGGGACAACTGGAGTTTGTACCATGTGAGTTGGGCAATATTTGAGCTGGTCTAAATCCTGTTCCAGGAGAGAAGTCCCCTGATCACTTGCTTAGATGTCACAGTGATGTCAAGCTGCAACAAAAGTTTCTAAGTACTCAAATTCCGCATCTTGACATGAACACATAATAATCTGTTGGTGGCCCAGCAACTGGTCCACACTTTGAGTGGCACTTTATCAACGACAGGAGAGTGTGTTAGGAGAGAGAATACTGGGGGCTGGCAACCAACGAAGGATGCTTGAGGAATTGACACCTGAAAGATGAGTAGAGGCAACCAAGGTGGGATGTAGAGGGATCTGCGTTCCTGGGAAAGGAACAGCATATGCCACAGCCCAGAATTGGAAAGAGCTTGGCCTGTTGAGGAATGAAAAGATCACCAGAGGTGGGGGAATGTGTATTAAAACTGAGAGTTGGTTAGAAATGTAATGCAAGGCTGGGCGTGGTGGCTCACTCCTGTGATCCCAGCACTTTGGGAGGCCGAGGCGGGCGGATCATGAAGTCAGGAGATCGAGACCATCCCGTCTCTACTAAAAAAAAATACAAAAAATGAGTCGGGAGTGGTGGTGGATGCCTGTAGTCCCAGCTACTTAGGAGGCTAAGGCAGGAGAATGGTGTGAACCCGGGAGACAGAGCATGCAGTGAGCGGAGATCACACCACTGCACTCTAGCCTGGGTGACAGAGCAAGACAAAAAAAAAAAAAAGAAAGAAAGAAAGAAATGAAATGCAGAGCGATGGAAGGGCATGGCGGTGGGGGAGAGTGATCTGCTCCCATTTTCATTTTGAGAAGATTCCTCTGGTTGTGATCAGAGCACCCTTGTGGGTCAGTGTTTTAGGGTAAGGGTTGGCACTAGTGGAAGAGGGAAGAGGTGTTGGAAGCTATTATAGAGACTTGGGTGTATAGTATTCTGCTGGGACTGCCATGCCATGAATAAAGTACCATACACTGGGTGGCTCAGAGTAGCACAAATTTACTGTCTTACAGTTCTGGAGGCTAGAAGTCTGAGATCAAGGTGACTGAAGGATTGATTCCTTCTGAGGGCTGTGGAGGAGAATCGGTTCCACGCCTCTCTCCCAGCTCTGAGTGGCTTGCTGGCAATCTTTGGTGTTCTTTGGCTTCTGCTGCATCGCTCTGATCTCTGCCATCATCTTCACGTGGCATTTCTTCCTGTATGTGTCTCTCTGTGTCCAAAATTTTTCCTTTATATAAGAACACAGTCATGCTGAATTAGGGGCCCACTCTAATGACCTCATTTTTACTTGATCACCTGTAAAGAAAGATCCTATCTCCAAAGAAGAGCACATTCACAGTTCCTAGGGGTTGGAACTTCAACACCTTTTTGGAGGATGCACTTTGATCCATAACAGGGTGAGAAAGTAGTTACTTACATCGAGTTGGTGGCAGAGGCAAGACAACAAATGAGATAGATCTAGAAGATATTTTAAAGTTGAACTTAACAGGACTGGGTGACTGGTTGGTTGTGTGGAGAGGAGAGAAAAGTCTTAGAGCTATGCTTCCCAAACTTTAGCATGAGCTCACTTGGGGATTGCTATGGTCTGAATGCTAGTGTCCCCCTAAAATTCACATCTTGGAACCTAATACCCAATGTGATAGTGT
>NW_012100432.1:4563583-4599689 GCF_000951045.1 Mandrillus leucophaeus | reverse complement strand
ACAGAGTCTCACTGAGCAGTATGGTAGTCAGTAAGCACACGTGACTATTAAGCATTTGAAATATGGCTGGTCTAAACTAAGATGTGCTGTAAGTGTAAAATACATACTGGGTTTCAAAGACTTAGCATAAAAAACATCATAAAATATCAAATTTATTCTTTTTTAAAATTATTGCATTAATACTATTTTGAACTATGCAGGGGTCAGGTAAAATATATGACTAAAACTAATTTCACCTGTTTCTTTTTATTTTTGGTGTGGCTACTAAAAAATTTGAGGTTACGTATGTGGCTCGCATTATAGTTCACATAATGTGTCCATTGGACAGCGCTGGCTTACAGGGCTGATAGTTGATTGGCTCAAATACCTCCTCCTTCTGAAAGCTTCTTGACTACTCCAGCTGAAGATGTTTCCCATAGGCATTTCTTTTTCAAAAACTATTTACATGTCACTTTGCATCTCTTGCCTTGCTCTGTAGTTTTTTTGGGTCTGTGTCAGTTTGCAGCTAGGTTCTAGAGCCCCTCAAGGGCAGACACCCTCTAGTTCTGTCTCTCCCACAGCTACCCCGCTAAGCCTGTCATTCTCTTCATAACGCAACGATTGTTGACAAAGCAAATTCCAGTGAGTCAGGTTCCTCTGTTGGCCATGCAGTTGCTTCTGGAGGGAGTTTGGCCAAGTGTTGCACTGCAGAGGCCAGAGTGGAATTTTGTTCCCTGGACCTGGTTAATGAGGTTTGGCAGAACCGCTGCTCACAGGCTGAAGGAACGCCATTCCCTGGACAAAGGGAGGAAGGCAGAGGAACTGGGGACCTGTGAGGGAAGAATTTCCATGGGCCACCATTCCTTAGGTGGCAGGGTCATTGCATTCAAAAGCCTAGGCAAGTCGATGGTTTTCTCTCTCCTGCTTCTCTCTTTCCTGTGGTCCCATAGGCCCAGAGTGTTGTTCCATGGGAAGAGGCCCAGTCATCTCTTTCTCTCTCCTCAATCCCATTTCTTCCTTTCTTTCACCTAGGAATTGGGCACGCTCTCTCTCTCTCTCTCTCTGTCTCTGGCTGCACTTCACCAGCTAAGGAGTTGCACTGGCTTCTGCTCTCCTCTCTTGCTCACCCACATTGTGAGGTAAGATCTGAGATGCAGGTTTGCTTCAGGGAATCTTGAGGGCAGGGTTCTCCAAATGCAGACCCTGAGATGGAGTTTGGGGTGCAAGATGTTTATTAGGGATCAAGTCTTCTGAAGGGAAAGGAAAGGCAATAGGATCAGGCAAGGGGAGAAGTCAGAGTGTAGCACAGGCCTGACAAAGCCCCAGGCTCAGCCAGCCAGCAGGGGCAGGGAACAGGGAGTGGGCATCCCCTGTCACTGTCCCCATGCTGGGCTGAAATGGCCTGGTCTTTATACCCTGCCTTACACAATGACTAGGTGTGAGCTGCCTGGGTGAAGCAAGACCTCGGGTCAGGACTTCTGCAGCTGAGGCTGCCTCTGAAGGAGCTGACAGTTGAGGCTGCAGCTGTCCACATCCCCACAAGGCCCTTCTTTAAAGAGTGGCCTCTGCATGTACCACAGAACCTGCAGCAAGGGCTTGGGTAGAAGTAGCTTACTTGGGAGGTGATCCTAATGATACAGGAGGGGGCAGGAAAGTGCTGGGTAGAGAAGGGTGGGGTGCTGGTGAAGGCTCCACCCAAGGGCCTGTGCCCATGGACATAAGTGAGGACAAGCACCCCTGTTTTTGTGCCCAAATGTTTCATTTTCCAAGACCACTCTGGCCTGCCACACCCCCAATACTGTGCCCATATAAACCCAAGAGACCTTAAGTGGACACACATACAAGTGTCTGGATGACAAGAGGAGCAGAGGAGCGGAAGAGCACACCGGCAGACACCAGCAGATGCTGGCAGGCCATCCATGGCGGGGCGACATGGATTTCAGCTGGGGGCGGTCGGAGGAAGGTCTTACTGCTGGAAGGTCCAGCTCCAGGAGATCACCTTCCCACTCCATCCTCTTTCTGGCTCCCCATCCATCTGCTGAGAGCTACTCCCACCATTCAATAAAACCTTGCACCCATCCTCCAAGCCCACATGTGATCTGATTTTTCTGGTACATTTGGCCAAGACCTGGGATACAGAAAGCCCTCTGTCCTTGTGATAAGGCAGAGGGTCTAACTGAGTTGATTAACATGAGCCACCTGCGGATGGCAAAGCTGAAAGAATGCACTGTGACACCCACCCATTGGGGCTTGGGGAGCTGTAAACAACCCTAGACACTGCTGTTGGGATGGAGCTCAAAAACACTCCCCATGACCTGCCCATCTGCATGCTCCTCCTAGGGGTCTGGACAGCGGAGCACAGAAGAAGGGAGCCACAGCCCTGTGGCACACATGCCCTGCCAGGGGGATAAGGGAACTTCTCCCACTTCACTAACAGGCACAGTGAGGGAGTGAGGAAGTGAAGAGGGAAGGGAGGGAATCAATACAGAGTGAGTTAATGAGCAGGTGACTGCTGGCAGCAACAGGCTCAATCCCATGGGGGACCTCTGGGACACCGCATAGGACGCAGCACTGAGCAGTGAGGAAGCTGAGGCACAGATCCACCAACTCCATCTCACTCCCTGTTCCAGAGATGGCCTTAGGCAGAGATGGGGAAGCCTCTTAGGGCTTCTGCCTCTGGGGGCCTCTGGGGTGGGGCCCTGCTGCAGACCTGACAATAGTTAGGTCCAGTCGCTTAGGAAGAAGCAGTTCTTCATGTGCAATGACCTAGTTTACCAGCATTCTTTGCTTTGAGGGGTGGAGCCCCTGCCTGCTTTAGCCAACATTTTCCTGCTGTTTTTGAGAAGGCATCTTTCTCAGAGCCTCATGAAGTGGAGGGTCAGCAGCATCGGCAGGATTTAAGAATGCGTCACATCCAGCTCGATCTTTGCATCTGATAGATCCCTGATCCCAGTCAGCATTTCAGCAGGCAGATGAAAGAACAGGAGAGCCTGGAGGACAGGCATTTGGTCTGCCTCAGCTCCTCGCATACAGCACGTGTTCAATCAGTTTCTGCGGCTGTTAAATTCTAAAGAAGAGGCAAGAGGAGGGAAGACGGGCATACGGTAGGGAGGAACCAGACTACGTCCTTCAAGCATCACTCGTTACCAAGCCTTCATCCAGCCCCTTAGGCTAAGCTCCTGGTAAGTGTCCCAGCCCAGAGGTGAGGCAACACTGAAGCCCTGTCATCCTGCCATTGTGAAACAGCCTGTGTTTATCAAATGCTTGCTGTGGGTGTCTCTCAGTGCTGTTGCTCTATGTCTTCAGCAGCCGCATTGCCATTTGAAAGATGAGGAAATGACGCCCAGGGAGGAGGATGAGCTTGTCCAAGGTTGGACAGCAGAGGTGGGATTTGAACCCAGATCTACCTGATGTCAAAGCCAGGGATCCAGCCACCCAGGCTATATTTTGGAGAGGAGGCAGATAGGAGATGAGGAAGAAGTTTGGGGCCAAGGGATGAAGAGAGGAGACGGGGGCTGGGGAGCAACAAGGTGCTTCTCTCGAGAGCCTTGTGTTACCAGAACTTAGTCCAGTGTTTCTGGCCAAGCTGTGAGCTCCTATCATGTGAAGATTAGAAGCCAAGGCCAGTGAGGGCCATGTTGGTCACTGACTGAGATGAATCCACTGTGGGTCAAAGGACCTATTGTTAGTGAGGGGCACAGGAGTCATGAGCCTGGCAGACTGGCCAATGCTTCTAGCTGTTCTCCTCTTGAAAGAACTCCTTCTACTCTGGGGAGGAGATAAAGGGTCCTTGGTGAAGGATGAAGTCCTCCAGAGACCCCAGCCCTCTGTCCCCTGGTGCTCCTCAGCTCCTGCCCCTTGCCCTGCAACCCCCCCTGATGGGGAACACAACTTCTTTCTCACTCCTCACAACAAGAGTCTGGAACTGGAAATTGTGTTGTCTGTCTGACTCCCAAGGCTTCCCACAGTTCAGCCAGCCTCATTAAAAGAGGGGAACTGAGGTAAAGTGAAATAAAGCCCTCTCCATAAATGTTTCATTTTTATGAGGCCATTAGCACACTAATCTTCTATGGGGTTCTGCCAGCACCTCATATGCACAAGATTCTCAGCCAGATCCCAGGAAAGGGGCCAAGATGCAGGAACGAGTTCTTCCCTTCCCCTGATTTCTGTAAGTGTGTGAGTTGGGGAACTGAGATGTGATTGGGAGAGTGAAGGAAGGAGACAGGACTACTGAAGGAAGTGGTGCTGTTGTGCAGGGAGTGAGGCAATGAGAAACTCCTGGGGCAGACAAGGCCCAAGGAGTTGGCACCAGTGCTATGTTCTGAGTGGGAGAGCCTGCTGGATTGCACTCTTCATGCAAAGCTGCCAGGGCTGGCTGGCACGCAAGACCCTGCTGTGGACAGATGGGCAGTGACCCAGGAAAATGGGTAGAGGAGAAGGGAGCAAGAGTGGCATTTATTGAGCATTTACTAGGGCCAGACCATTTATATTCATATCTCATTTAAGCTTCACAACAATGCTGTGAAGGATTAGCAGAGGTAGTAAAATAATAGCAGTAATAGAAGTAATGGTAGTAATAGAAATAGCTATCATACTTCCTTAGTAAGCTAGGATGTGATAAGTATTTACCATGTTCCTAGCACTGTGGTGTTCCTTTGATATGCATTTAATCGATGAGTTTTTCCCAGGACCCCATGAGAGGATTCTCTGGGTTTTTCAAATAAACCCAGAACAACCAATCAATCCGAGTGCAATCTGCCTTCCTATGACAGCTCCAATAGTGCAGCATTTTAGAGAGGAGAAAACTGAGGTGTCACAAGTTTAAACGCCTTGTCCAATGCTCCACAGGACAACCAGGGTTTGAAGTGAGGACACCTGACTGGGTGCAGAGTCCCATCATATCCACGCTGCCTACTCATTTAGAGGAGGCGCTGCCTCATTAAAAGCTGGCACTATCACACCGCTGTTATAAACATCACTGACCCTGTGGTGCTGGGGTTAGCAAATATTTCCTGTAAAGGGCCAGATATTAAAGAGTTGAGACTTGAGGGCTGCACGGTCTACTGCACTCTGCCTTGTGTACCAAGAACAGCCGTGGGCAACATAGAAGTAAACAGGTATAGCAATATCCAATAAAACTTCATTTATGAAAGCAGGTGGCCAACATGTAGGGTTGCCAAATCCAATATTTTATTTGGTAAATCTGGCAACCTTAGGTGAGCCTGATCTGACTGTGGGTCATGGCTTTCCAGCTTTTCATCTAGTGAGTGTCTGTGGTTTTTTTTGTTTGTTTGTTTTTTGTTTTGCAGTTTACAACTGTTCCCCTAGTACCCAGAAAACATCAATAAAAAAAGAATTATCCTCACTTGACAGATACGGAAACTGAGGCTCAGAGGGATTAAGGAACTTGCCCAATAACATTCAAGTGCAGAACTAGATTTTGAATAGGCGACAGGTGTATTTGACTCTGCAGCCTCAAGCAGTGGATTGCACTTAAACGACTTGAGGCTCTTATACAAATAGCCAAAACTCCCAGCTACCTCATGAAATTTAGATAGAAAGGAAAGACCCTCCCTGCTTCTGCCCTGATTCTTCTACCTCTGAAGCCAGGCTTCTATGTGATTTCACCTAGATTAATGGGGAAAGAGAGGCAGAGGATGAGGAGAATGCAGGGAGACTCCATACTTCCTGGTGACAGCTCTGAGCACTTGGCCTAGTTGCAACTTCTTTGTAGAGCCTGTGGCAATAATTATTTATTTCTCTTCTCACCTGACTTTGTGGACTCCAACAAGGTTAACACAGCAGAAGAATTACTAGGGGCTCAAGAACTCTGAAGCTAAATGGGTCCAGGGCAGTGGTTTTCAACTGAGGGGAGAGAGGGTGACCTTGCCCCCCAGGAGACATTGGCAATGTCTGGAGACATTTTTGGTTGTCACAGCTCAGGGTAGTATGGTACTAGCATCTCATAAGTAGAGTCCAGTCGTGCTACTCAACATCCTACAATGCACAGGACAGCTCTGCATAACAAGGAATTATTTGGCAAAGATGTTAATAATGCTGAGGTTGAGAAATCCTGGTCTACAGTGAAGCCATTGATGTAATGGTTCTGCTTAGGATGTACTTGCTCCCTATCTTAGTCCGTTTGTGCTGCTATAACAAAGTAATATAGGATAGGTAATTTAATGATAGAAATTTATTGCTCACACTTCTGGAGGCTTGGAAGTATAAATTAAGGCACCAACAGGCTTGGTGTCTGGTGATAGCTCTCTGCTTCCAAGATGGCACCCTGCGTACTGCTTCCTCCAGAAGGAAGAATGCTGTGTCCTCACATGGTGGAAGAGATGCAAGAAACAGATTTGCCCTCTCCAACTATTTCACAAGGCACTAATCTTATCCATCATGACCTAATCACTTCCTAAAGGCAGTGATTTAACAGTATTACCACCTTTAGGAAGTGATTAGATCATGATGGATAAGATCAGTTAATAGCATCACCTTGATGATTTAGTTTCAACATGTGAAATTTGGGGGATGCATGCCCACCATAGCACCCCTCTCCTTTGGTTCTAGCTCCTCTGCATCATATTCCTTCCCTACTTTTTGGAGGTAGGAGGTATGGGAGCTTGACCAGTGAAGGTTTTTCAGGGCAAGGACCCCTAGTTGTTCCCTCCTTCTTCCCTGTTCTCTACAAAGGGTACCTTTCCCTCCTCACCAGAAACTTCACCTCTATTTGCCAAACTTGCTGTCTCAATCAGAGTCTAGGCAGAAATACCCCTTCAGGTATTTACAACACAGGGAATTGAATATGGAGAATTGGGGGAGGTAAGAAGGCAAGGGATAGACCATGCCACGCTTAGGCTATAGAGACTAGGGAAGGAAGTGGGGTTATGTCACCAGATTCCAGTGGCCAGGGTCACCTAGAACTCAGGGTCCACAGTGGGCTGTGCAGTGGCAACTGGAGCATGGAGAAAATGTTGCTGCAGAATGGATGGATGCGCAGGGAGAAATCCTCTGGCTTCTCTCTTCGTCCTGCCTCTGATTTCCCACCAATACCTCCAGTTGAACAAAAGCAGCTAGAAGGGAGCTCACCCAGGAACATGGGAGATGCAGCCCCCAGAGTTAGCTTCCTTGATATACAAAGCAGAGCTAGGGGAGGGTGGGAAATGAATGTGAGGACAACAGGCCCAGGACTGGCCTACTTACTTCTCTTGCTAGAAGGAAGAAGTGAAGGAATTCAGGTTGTGCATAGGGACCCTGGGCTGCCTTTAGACTTTCTGGAAAGAGGGAGCTTGAATTAAGAACTGAAGTGATCTAAGAGTCCCCAAAGTCTTCTCAGCGAGGACCCAGAGTATGAACCTTTTGTATGTCTTTGATCAGAAAGAACCTGGAAGGCATTACAGATGCTTGAGTCAGTTTCCAGTGAAGAGTTCTCAAAATAGCAAGATCACCTGCATCAGAATCCGCCGGGGGCTGTTCATCATGCCAATTCCAGGGCCCCAGTTCTAGAATCGGAGTCTCTGAGGGAGGAAGAAGAGGAGATCAGGAATCAGCCTTTCAACAAAATTCCTCAGAAGTAATTCTATACTCTGCAATTGGAAAACCACTGCTGAAAGGTCCTGCTCATGTTAGCACTGGTTTTGGGGACCTCTTTCCTCCAAATTTCCCATTTTGTTGATGAGCTATGTCATTGCCATTCTCTGTTTTGTAACAGTTTTCTTCAAGTGTGGGAGGATTTCCTGTGGTATGTTAAGCTGATAAACTAGATTCTTTAAAAAAGAGGAAAATCAGCTGTTGTTTTTCTTTTCCCCCTTGAATGAATTGTACTATGTGTGTATGTGTGGAGTTGGGCACACAGAGGCAGGGAGAATAGCCTAACCTCTCAAGAGAGTCAATTTCATGATCAAAGAGAAATTGTGAGGTGGATCCACTATTAGGTGTTCCTGAGCCTGAGTTCCGTTTCTTCCAGAGCCAATTTCCTCTCTCAGCTCTCCTGAATGATAATAAATGATAATAAAAACCACCTCATTTTCCTGAAAACCTGATATGTGGCAAGCGCTTTGATACGTAATTTCAATTCCTTACAAGGGCTCTGCAATGTAGGGATTACTATTCCCATTCTATAGATGAGGAATCAAAGACAAGGAGAGGTAAAATAATTTGCCTGAAGTCATAGAATTAGCAATGCAGTGGAAGCAGGATATGCAATATACTTTCACATGAAGCCTCAAAATAAATCCCCTTTTCTTGCCACGCTTCCGGGGGATTATGAATCAGATTCATATTTAAATACTCAAGTGGCTTCCACTTCTGGCATAATGGTGTGAAGACCTCTGCTGACCTGTTGTCAGTGAAACTGGTGAGAACTGTTTCTTTTTCTTTTAACCTCTGGAAATGGTCCTAAAGGCACATAGCAAATGAAGAAACCCTTATTGAAAAAAATCTACTGATATTCAGTCAGAACAGCAAGAGTCTATGATATTTGAATCAAGATCTTTTCCCTCTTTCCTCCTCTCAGCCCAGCAAAACAGAAACTCCACTCCAGAGTGATACAGACAAGAAAACTAGGTTTCTTTTTCTCCTAGCTCCCAGAGAGTGATCTTCTCAGGAAGGGCAGGATGTCAGTGTTTCCCATTCTGTCCTAGCTCCTCATCTCTGAGGCTAAGTGGTGGCAAGTGAGGCTGAGAGTTGGAGGCTCTCTTCCTCTGCCTAGCCCTCACTCATGGGACAGAGGCTCTACCTCAAGCACAGTCCCACTGAAAACACCAGGGCCTTAATCACTCTTGATCCAGCTCATGAGTGAGGGTTCCATGCTGTGGAGAGAAATAAGACAAGGTGACTTGGGGATGCTGCCCCTCCCTCCACCAAATCTTTAGCTCCCAAAGTGGGATTATTACTTAGATAAAAATGTGCCATTGATCCTGCCCGCAGTACTAGAACCTGGGCTTAGAGATTTTGCCTGGGGTGAGAAGACCATAGAACAGAGAGCTCCAAATATCTCCACAAAGGAACTGACTTGATTAGCCACAAAGTGTGAAGAAGTTCAAGCCTAACAGTCCTCTCAAAAACAGTGGAGGTTGTGTTCAAAGACAATTTGGAGACTGACAGATTCATTGTTGACATGGGCTAGACTATAGGCCAATTTATTTGCCAGAGAGAAACGGGGAAAAGAAATAAATAAGAAGAACCTTCCTGGAGTCAGAAAAAAATATCAAACATTGACCTAAGCAACTATTTCTTGAAAATGGAATTTGATTGGATCAGCCTGTGAAGCAATTTATACCCTAGGGCATGTTGAAACACTAGAGCCAGTAGTGTAGCTTAACATTAGGAGTAGTCAAGGGAAGAGAAAGTCAAAGTCTGTCAACACTATTGTCATCCCAGGGTGACTGTAGGCATACCCCAGGCTGCAATTCCTGAGGAGCAATATCAGAAGTTTTACTTACAGAGCAAAATAGACTTCACTAAAATAATCCAGACAGTCACTAAACAAATACACAAGCAAATAACAATTACAACCTCCAAGGGAGGGTGGAGAGTACACAGAGTTGCTACAGTACCTGATCTAAAATGCCAGTTTCCAACAAAAAAATTATAAGACATGCAAAGAAACAAAGTATGATTCCTCTCTCTCTCTCTCTCTCTCTCTCTCTGTGTGTGTGTGTGTGTGTGTGTGTGTGTATAAGAGGGCAGGATGGTGATGGCAACAAAAACTGCCTTTGAGAGTAAGCAGATGTTACATTTAACAAGAACTTTAAATCAGGCATTATATATGTTCAGAGAATTAAAGGAAATTATGATTAAAGTAGTAAAGGGAGGTATGAGGACAATGTAACATCAAATAGAGACTATCAATAAAGAGATAGAAATTATTAAAAAGAACAAAATAGAAATTCTGGTTTTGAAAAGTACAACTGAAGTAAAAATTTAACTAGAGAGAGTCACCAGTAGATTTAAACCAACAGAAGAAAGAATTAGTGAACTTGAAAATAGATTAATAGAAATTAAGCCATCCAAAAACAAAGGAAAAAGAACAGAAAAATAAACAGAGAGAAATGTGCAACACTACTAAGTACACCAATATATGGTATGCATAATGAAAGTACCAAAAGTAGATGAGGCAAAACATCAGGAAAAAAAAGTATTTAAAGAGATAATGGCCAGAACTTTCCAAATGTAAAGAAAATTTAATTGCACATTCAACAAGCTCAGCTAACTCCATATAGGATAAATGCAAAGAGATCCAAAACCAGACACATTATGGTAAAATTGATGAAAACCAAAGACAAGGAGAAAATCTTGAAAGCAGGAAAATAAAAATGATTCGTCACTTACAAAAGATCACCAATAAGATTAACAGCTGACTTTCCACCAGAAGCAATGGGGGGTCAGAGGCAGTGGGATAGCAAATTCAAAGTGCTCAAAGAAAAATAATCTGTCAATCAAGAATTTTTTATCCAGAAATGCTATCTTTTAAAAATGAAGACAAAATAAGGATATTCCCAAATAGACAAAAATTGAGAGAATTTGTTGCTAGCAAACCCACTTTATAAGGTATACTAAAGAAAATTCCTTAGCTGAAAGCACATAACTCCAGATAATACTTTGAATTCAAACAAAAAACAAAGAGCTCCAGCAAATGTAATCATGTAATTATAAAAGACAATATAAATGCATCTTTCTTTTCCTTTCTTCTCTTAACTGATTTAAAAAGCAACTGCATAAGATATGCATATGATGTGCTGTTGAGTCCATAACCTACAAAAATGTAAAGTATTTGCCAATAACAGCACTAAAGATGCTTGGGTTGGAGCAAAACTACATTGGACTAATGAAAGAATCACAGATGATAACTCAAATCCACAGGGACAAATGAAGGGAACCAGAAATGATAAAAAAGGCTAATATAACAAAAGTTATAAATATATACTTGCTCTCCTTTCTCATCTTTTAAAAAAGCTATAATGTCATAAAAAGTAATAACTGTAACAGTACATTGTTGGGCTTATGACATTTATGGCTATAATGTGTACAAAAATAAATAACCCAGAAAGGGGAAAAAGTAGAGGTCCACATAAATAACTTTTCTATATCTCACTGGAATTAAGTTAATATGAATCTGAAGCTGATTATGGTAAGTTAAAAATGTATATAGTAAGCCCTAGAGAACCCACTAAGCAAACAGCTAAAAAAAAGTAGCAAAAAAAGACATTTCATTAAAGAAATGAAAATGTTCCGTGTGTGTGTGTGTGTGTGTGTGTGTGTGTGTGTGTGTGTGTGTGTGTGATTTATTGAAAGGAATTGGCTTATGCAGTTATGGGGGCTGTCTAGGTTAGTCCAAAAATCTGTAAGTCAGGCCATCAGACAGGGCAGGCAGGAAACTACCCTTGGGCATAAGCTGGTACTGGAGTCCACAAGTGGAATTTCTTCTTCCTCAGGGAAACCCGAAACTCTGCTTTTATTACTTTTCAACTGATTGGATCAGGCCCACCAAGATTATGGAAGCTAATTTCCTTTACTTTAAGTCAACTGATGTAGATGGTAATCACATCTGCAGAATACCTTTCCAGCAACACCTAGATTAGTTCTTAATTTACCAACTGGGGACCATAGCCTAGCCAAGGTTGACACATAAAACCAACCACCACACCTCCCAAGTAAATTACTTGTGCCTAGATTTTTGCTTTAGAGTCAGCTTTTGGAGGAACCCTAACTAAGATAGCCCTCTTACCTCACTCTCCTCCTTAACTCAGCACAGCATGCGGTGCTGCCCCCAGTGGGGGCAAAACTCATTTTGAACAAAAGCAATTCCCATGACAGCCATGCTCTCCAAACCCTGTGGCTTTGGTTTTCTCATCCAGAATGTTATACGTTTGGAGATTGTGTCAGCTCTCTCTTGGATGGTGTTTGCTCAAGCAAGGCCAAGTTTGACACATTATTTTGGCTGCCACAGCCCCCTGCATCCATAAGCCAGTGTTTTCTGTCATCACCTTTGCTAAGAGTCCCAGGATCCAAATAAATACAGCATCCCCTGAGTAGTATTACAGCTGTCTTAAGAAGGTATTCACAGGAAGGTTCCTGATTGAACATTTTTTTCCCATTCCCCTGAGCCCAGCATCAAATGTTTTTACTACAAAGCCTGACTCAGGACAGAAAAAAAGCAGATAAACATTGCCATATGTTTTTAAACCTTGTAGAATATTTTCTTTGAGTGAACTGATACTCCTCTCAAAGCTTCATATGAGGATCTCTTATCATTTATAGTTATTGAAAACAGAAGAAAGAAATTGCACTGGGGAGGCCACATTCTTTCCATTCAAGACGTTTATAATTTATCCTGGAAAAATGCAACAGAGGCCTAGAGACTCTGAGGAGTGCATGCAGGGAAGGGGTCAGGAGTCAGCAAAATCTCGGTTATCTCCATTTACACTAACAAGAGCTACTAATTATTCTCAGCTACTCCATGCTAGGCATGTGCTAAATGCTTTGCATACTGAATCTCATTTGATTTTCAGAACTACCCAATGAGTTAGGTGCTTTTTATCCCCAGCTCCAAGATGAGGAAGTGGAGGTCCAGACAGGCTAAACAAGGGGTCCCCAACTCCCATACCATGGACCGGAATAGAACCAGACCACAAAGCAGGAGGTGAGCGGTGCGAGTGAGCAAAGCTTCCTCTGTATTTTCAGCTGCTCCCATTGCTCGTATTACTGCCTGAGCTCCACCTCCTGTCAGGTCAGCAGCAGTATTAGATTCTAATAGGAGTGCAAACCCTTTTGTGAACTGTGCATGCGAGGGGATCTAGGTTGCCTTCTCCTTATGAGAATCTAATGCCTAATGATCTGTCACTGTCTCCCATCACCCCCAGAGGGGACCAACTAGTTGCAGGAAAACAAGCTCAGGACTCCCACTGATTCTACATTATAGCAAGTTGTAGAATTATTTCATTATACAATTTAATAATAATAGAAATAAAGTGCACAATAAATGTAATGCACTGGAGTCATCTCCAAACCATCCACCAACCCTCTGCGGTCCATGGAAAAATTGTCTTCCACAAAACTGGTCCTTGGTGCCAAAAAGATTGGGGACTGCTAGGCCAGACAACTTGCCCACAGTCTCACAGGTAAAGGGACAAAGCTGCTATCTGACCCTGTTCCTGTCAGATTCCAGGGTCTGCTCTCTTAATTGCTGTGCCACGATGCTGCTTCTATTTCCTAATGCCACCGTCTCACTGGTGTGGATTCCTTGTACCTCCTTACTCTCCATGGAGGTGATCTCATTTGGATGTGAGCGTCACAATGCTGGTGTTTTAAGTCATCTTCGCTTGCACCAAAGCTTAAGTAAAAGAGAATAAGACTTGGAGAGAATGGTGAAAACGGGAATCTATTTTCATGGGGGAGAGGGGGTGGAATTTATTTTCCTATTACTTGCAACATGTTGTCAAAGGGAAGTAACCTTTGTGACATGGAAATGATGTCACTTAAGACATGGACTTGTCCTCCTACATTTAGTTAAATGATTAATTTTCTTTGTATTAAACTTAAAATGAGCCCATTTAAAGGAGTACTTTTTTCCTTGAAAGCATTGCTCATTATGCTATCATTTTAAGTAATTAAATCAGAATAAATGGCTCTGTGAAGCTATTTTAATGTAACATCTAATTATATCTGACCTAGACTGTGAACTATAATCATTAAGTACATGAACTGTGTAATGTTCTGCACATTCTTTAATAATTTATATTGCGGAATTCAGCTGTACAGAACTGTAAGCAGGAACAGCATCTTCCAAGACACCTGTTATCTGCCCAGGATTGCAGAGGTACCCTGCGTGTTGGTCACTGTCTGCAGTTCAGCTGCTTTCCTCTCTGGGAATGTTCAACTCCCAATGGAGGAAAAACTGTTTTTATTTTTGATGCACATTAATTATTTTGACAAGGGACTGAGCACGCTTCAATAAAATGGGTAGAGTTTACACACAATTGAAATGTTTTCTGAGTCTGACAGACACTGGCCTCGCCAGGGATGGGGGCCTCACTCAATGGGCTAATGATGTAGCTCAGAAGGTGTCTGGACCACCGGAGTCACGCTCAGGCTGTTATTGGAAGGGCCTCTCTGTGTTTGCATTTGCATTTTTATGTCTCTAACTTGGCCATGAGAATGTGTTCTTGGCTGGTGCTCAAAAGAAGACCTCTCCAAAACCAGGAGAGATGTTTCAACCAAATTTGGGAAGACACATCAGTGTGACAGTTTTTGTTTTTGAATTTGTGAGCAAGGAATTTTGAAAAAACTACATTGCTGTTGCTGAAATTAGTCTCAAGTTTGGATCTTTTTTTCCCCCTTCTTTTGCGTATATCATTCTTATTGGAACATTGTAATAATCTTTTTCTCTTTGCAAATATATAAAAGTGTCATGCTTGGGGAAATAAAGATGTTTGTTTCCCTTGCCTCTTCTTAGGGGAGAGTAGAAAACAAAACATTTTGGTCTCTAAAATGGAAGTACAAATCTACCATCCCTTCTATGCAAGTCTGAAAAGTTCTGAAAACTGAAAGTTTATAAAATTACTTGTTGGTGTTAAAACCTGTTCTGACTTCCAATCATTGCCTGCTAACCCTGACCTGTGCTGATGCAGTGCTGCTTGTCAGTCCACGTGGTTCACTTCTGTGGCCATTCATAAGTCTCACGGCAAAAATATCAATGCATTTGATTACTGACTGCTGCCCTCATCCCACTGGGGGAATCACATAGTATATGTATATGCCCCTTTCTAAAATCTGGAAAGTTCTGATTTCCTAAATGCTTCTGGGCCCCAAGGTTTTAAATAAGAAGCTATAGACTTTGTGTGTGCGTGTGTGTATATATATACACACACACACACACACACACACGCACACACATATATACACACAAATACATATGAAAGATAAGTTACTATTATAGGGTTTCACTTTCCTGAGCAGAGACACAGAATTCAGTGATCATTTGGAATGTCTAGCAGACAGGAGACCAATTCATCCAAGTCATTTGTTGCATGTACTTTATTTTGTGTCATATTCTGGGCATTGTGAGCATGGCCTCATTCAGGGCTCACAGCTAATGGCTGAGGAGCACTTACTATGCATCAAGGGTGAACTATGTGTTTTTGCTCATATGATCCTCAAAACTACTCTATGAGGTAGGGCTTGTTCTCCTCATTCCCTGCCCCATTTTACAGATGAGGAAACTGAGGCTGAGAAAGGTTACTTTACTTGCTTTGAGGTTACACCCCTCCTAAGTGAGCAAGCTGAGATGGAAGCCTATTCTTTCTGGTATCAGGCTGAACACCCGCTACCTCTTCAACTCACTCTAAAGCTTACAAGTGTTAAAATTTAAGACATAAGAAAAGAATTATGACACAGTCGATGTAACACACATCAAAAGAAATCTTTCCAACCACAGATCCATACATTTTATTTTATTTCTTTTTTTTTGAGACAGGGTCTGGCTCTGTCACCCAGGCTGGAGTGCAGTGGCACAATCTCGGTCACTACAACCTCCACCTCCTGGGCTCAAGCGATTCTCCTGCCTCAGCCTCTCGAGTAGCTGGGATTACAGGCGTGAGCCACCACGCTCAGCTAATTTTTGTATTTTTAGTAGAGATGTGGTTTCACCATGTTGGCCAGGCTGGTCTCAAACTCCTGACCTCAGGTGATCTGCTCTCCTCTACCTCCCAAAGTGCTGGGATTACAGGCATGAGCCACCGCACCTGGCCCTAGTCCCATACATTTTAGATTAGCCCAGTTATGGAGCCAGCAACCTCAAAAGGGGCCCCATTCCATTCTAGGCTGGAGCCTGAATACCAGCCCCTGAGCATCTGGCTGCATTTTTAGGACAAGATTCATCTGAGGTGAAATGAACCGGTTACCTGCCATTCCTGGTCTTTTCCCTTGTCTCAAAATCCAGAGTCAATTTCAGGGAGGTGGCTTCTGGTTCATATGTTAAATCAAGAGATACTTTTTTGAGTTACTGCCATATACCCAGCTCTTTTTTAGGGAGTGGAGACAGAACAGTGAGCAAGTTAGGCAAAGTCTTTGCACTTAAGGAGCATGTTCTGGTGGCAAGAGTCAGAGTCGCTAAGCAAATAAAGTAAAATATAATATATTCGTGACTGGGCATGAACGTGGCCTTCCTTTTTGGGGTGATCAAAGGGCCCTGGAATTAGATAGCAGTGATGGTTGTCTAACTTTGTGAATATACTATTAAATGGCACACTTTAAGTGGGTGAATTATATGGTATGCAAATTAGATCTTAATAAAAATATCATCATAGAATATATCAAGTGGTAATAAGAGATAAGGAGAAAAAATAAAGCAAGGTGAAGAACCAGACAGTAACAGGGAGGTGCTCTGTTAGACAGAGTAGTCAGGGAAACATGGATGATGTTGCAGACTCACTTCTCATTTCGCTTCTGCCCACGCTTGACTCCTCATGGGGGTCATTCTGGCCCTGCTGGCAGCTCCCCCACCCCCGGCTCCGGCATCCCTTTGATTTGATGTACAAGGGTTTTCTTCCTTGTCCTAAAACTTGCCCTGCATGAGCAGGTACAATAGTGACAACCAAGCAATGATGGAGTGTTATGGGTGGAACTGTGTCCACCCCAATTTCATATGTTGAAGCCCTAACCCCCAGTACATCAGAATGTCGCTGTATTTGGAGACAGGAGCTTTTGGGAGGTGATTGAGTTAAAATGAGGCTAGGAGGGTGGGACCCTAATTAGTACAACTGGTGTCTTTATAAGAGAAGGAAGAGACACCAGGATGCCTGTGCACAGAGCAAAGGGCACGTGAGGACACAGCGAGAAGACAGTGAGAAGACAGCCATCTGCGAGCCAGGGAGAGAGACCTCAGGAGACACCAACCCCACTTACACCTTAGTCTTTGACTTGCAGCCTTCAGAACTGTGAGGATATACATTTCTGTTGTTTAAACCACCCAGTCTGTGGTATTTTTTTTTTAAATGACAGCCCTAGCAAACAAATACAGGGAGCGACTCAGTGAATGAATGGCGCAGCTTCTCAGCTTCTCCCATTCTCTGTGGGATTGATTTTGAAGTATGTTCTAAATGGTCTCTCAGAGGGTTCCCAGTGGGATTAGGCCCAGTGGCCCCCATTTTTCCATAAACGTTATGAGTTTTTATCCCTCCCCCATCTCACTTCCTGCACCTCCTGATTTTGTGGCCTGAACTACCTCCCAGATAAGCTAACGGACCCAGGCCCTTGTCTGTGGGTCTGCTTTTGGGAGAACCCAAACCAAATCCAGAGGCTCCTCCAGTCAGGTGACATTTGAGCAATGACTCTGACAGAGTTGAGGGACTGAGCCAGGCAGATGCTTGGGAGGAAGCTGTTACAGGGATAGGGAGTAGCAAATGAAAAGTGCCATGGGCTGAGAATGAGCTTCAGGAACAGCAAGGAGACCGGTGGGACCTCGCTTGAGCCCGGGAGGTGGAGGTTGCAGTGAGCTGAGATCTTGTCACTGCACTACAGTCTGGGTGACAGAGCCAGACCCTGTCTCAAAATAAATAATTTTTTTAAAAAGTGTGGGTCTACGGTTGGAAGTGAGTGAGGAGTGAGTGAGGAGGAATGGAAGGAAATGAGAGCAGAGAGTGGGAGGGCTGGGGAAGTGTGGTCATAAGCCTGGAAGGGAAGGACTTTGGCTTTATCCTCAGTGAGACGGCAGCCACTGGAGGTATTGAGCAGAGGAGGGACAGGCTTGGACTTGGAGTGTAAGAGGATTGCTCTGATGGCTGTATTGAGGGAAGACTGAAGGGTTGTGAGAGAGAAGCAGTAATCATTGCCATTGGCCAATCCTCCAGGAGAAAGCTGATGGAGGCATGAAGTAGAGTGGAATGGATGGTGGTGAGGAGACAGCAGAATGTGTTGCTGGGGTGGGAAGCAGAAAGCAGCCAAGATTGAACTGGGAGGTTTTGGCCCGGGTAATGGGAAGACTGAATATGTTAGGAGACAATTCTCCAGGGACTCTCATGTTTCCACACATCTGGTGAGCAGAAGCACGGAAGGCCTTAGTTTCAGACAATCTTTTAAATGATGTTTGTATAGGGAACAGCTTTGGAAGATAAAGAATGTTTCTCTCTGCTGTGGTTTGAATGTGTCCCTGACATTTTATGTGTTGAGACTTCATCCCCAATGTAACAGTATTGGGAAGTGGAGACTTTAAGAGGTAATTAGGTCATGAGGACAGCTTGCTCATGAATTGACTAAAGCTGATACTGTGGGAGCGTGTTGGTTATCACAGGAGTGGGTTCCTGATAAAAAGGATGAGTTTGGCCAGATTGTCTCTGTCTGTCTTATCTGCCTGCCTCCACCTTCTGTGCTTCCACCTGGAATGACCCTCACCAGATGCTGGTGCTGTGCTCTTGGACTTCCCAGCATTCAGAACTTCTGTTTTTTATAAATTACCCAGTCTATGGCATTCTGTTACAGCAGCAGAAAATGGACAGAGACACCCTCAAATTAAAGGACAGTCTTGCTGACTACAAATCAGAAAATATTTGGGTTCTCTAAGCAGGGCCCCTGTCCTGTAATGCTACCCACTGAATCTGCAGGTGACACTTGGCCTCCTTCACATTACCCTACGGGAACTGGGGATTTGGTATAATAAAAGGATGAAGCCCTGGAAACCACTATGTCTGTGAATAATAAGGTCCTTTGTCTCTGGCCCAGGAATTTTATGTTTTACTAGCATCTATGAAACTGTGGGAGGCTAACTGGTTAGTTTGCAAGTAAGGTAAAAATCTCAAACCCTTCACAATGCTTGACAGAATGGAGGTGACATTTGCTTAAAGGGGAAAGATTTTAAGAGGAACAAGCTGGAGTGGTGATAGAATTGGCTGCTCATTTTTGTACATGTTAATTCTGAAATGCCTATTATATACCAAGCTCTAAATAATGACACAACATCTCCACTTGGATATCTAAGTTTAGAGTTTAGAAGAAAGGCCAGGGTTAGAAATAGAAATTTGGAGATTATCAGAATATAGTTGGGATTTAAAGCAATGAGGTCCTCTATCTCCAAGAACATGAGTGAGGATAAAAATGAAATGTATGAGGACTGGCACTGCAGTCAGGAGGCCAAAGGGGGTCCCATAAAGGAACCTGAGGAGGAGTGGCCAGGGAGGTAGTTGAGAGTGAGAGAGAGAGAGAGAGAGAGAGAGAGAGAGAGAGAGAGAGAGAGAAAGGGAAACACTGACATGTACTCCAGAGGCCATGTGAAGAAAGTGTTTCAAGAATGAGTGAATGTGTATGAGACTACCATGGTAGACAGCTGTCATTACACAGATGTCCAAACCCATAGAATGCACAGCAACAAAAATGAAGCCTAATGTGAACTATAGACTTTGAGGGATAATGATGTGTCAATATAGTTTCATTGACTGTAGTCGATGTCCTGCTCTGGTGTGTGATGTTGGTCGTGGGGGAAGCTGTGCATGTTGGGGAAGGATAAGGGCTATATAGGAAGGAGTTTTCTGCATTGCTTTCCACTCTATTTGCTGCGAGGCTAAAACTGCCCTAAAAAATAAAGTCTATAAATCTAATAAGGTGAGCAGTCTACTGGGATGAGAACTGCTGATAGTTTGAGTAAGATGAGAACTGAGTACTGATACTGGATTTAGCCGTATGTCAATCACTTCCCCTTGTTAAGAGCAGTTTTGGTGAGTGGAGGCAACAAAGCCTTTCTGGAGAGAAATGGGAGGAGAAAAGGGGAGAAGGTAGATGTAGATGATGCCTTACAAGAGCTTTGCTCTCTTAGAAGCGATCAGTGAGATGGGGTGATCACTGGAAAGGGTGGAGAGGGTCAAGGAAGTTTATTTTAAAGATAAAGTTATTGATGCTACACTTGTGTTCTGATGCTGGTGATACAGTTACAAGGAAAACTTGAAGACATGTAAGAGAGAACAACTACAAGAGTCCTTGGGGCCATCACCAAGGCTGAGCTTAGGTTAGCAACACAGTCTTGGGGACAGATTCAGGTAGGTTGGTTAAAGCTGGGCGGTATGGTTGCCAGATTTAGCAAATAAAAATGCAAGATGCTCAGCAAAATTTGAATTTCAGGCAAATAACAAATAATTTCTTGTAGAACATTACATGGGATGTACTTATGCTAAACAATAATTCACTATTTATCTGAAGTTCGAATCTAACTGGCCACCCTGGATTTTATCTGGCAACCCTGGACAATGGGAGCTTCTGAATGTATTTTTTGGTTGCTTCAGTTTTCAAAGTAAAAATAAAGGCAAGGTTTATGACAGGGTTGTGGGGGTGGGAGGTTTGTGGGGATGAAGAGAAAGTGGATGGAAAATGGTTCCGCAGTCCTGGAGGCCCACTGAGGCTTGTGGTTTTGAGGCTGTACAGGTTTTTTTTTTTTTTTCCCCCAGGTTGCTTCAGTGGCTCCAGCACATAGGGAGTGGAGAACTGGATTTCATGAGGTCTGGACATTCACCAGCAAGGATAAATGGCAAAAGACGGGGAGAGGGTGTGGATGGTGCAGGGGAGGGATTATAGTTGAGCTGGGTAAGGAGGGAAGTGGGGACATGGAGGAAGGCACAGGGAAAAGGTGCTACAGGGATGGCAGGTCCCAGAGGAGCTGAAAGATTATGGCTGTTGCACATTAGAGGAGTGAGTTGGGAAAACAGGAAGTGATTGTGAGAGGAAACGTTGAAAGTTAGATGATGGACAGGTGCACTGAGTGGTATTGACGAGGTCCGGGGCCTAGTGCCCTGGGAGTGGGTGGTTGAGGGGAGTGGAGGCTGTGATCTGTGATCGTTAGAGATGAGATAGTCTGGGAAAGGAGAGGCCAGAATATTGAAAGAATCATTTACATGGATACTGAAGTCATCAAGAACTATAGCAGGACATCTGGTGGAGAGGGATTGGTGGAAAGAAACATGAGCCAAGAATGAAGTCCTCACTGACCAAGAGGCTGTAGATTACCACGCTGGGAGAAGAGCAGCTGGTGGCTAGAATTTAGCTAATTGCAGCTACTGGTTAAGGACAGCATAGAACAGAGGTCTGCAAACTTTTTCTGGAAAAGACCAAAAAGTAAATATTGTAGGTTTTGCTGGTGATATATGTGATAGGCAGAATAATGCCTCCTCCAAAGAGGTCCACGTCCTAATCCCCAAAACTTGTGAATATGTCATGTTACATGACAAAAGGGAATGAAGTTAGCAGAGGAAACTAAGGTTGCTAATCAACTGGCCTTAAAATAGGAAGTTTTATTTTCCATGATTGGGGTGGCTCCAAGTTAGTCATGAGGGTCCTTAAACATGAAAGAGCGAAGCAGGAAATTCCAGGTAGGGCGATGTGATGTGGGGAAGGCATGACTAGCCATCACTGGCTTGAAAGATAGAAGGAAACCACAAGCCTTGGAACACGGGTAGCCAAGACAGATTCTCCTCAAAAGCCTCCAAAAAGGTTTGCAGCCCTCTGACACCTTCCTTTAAACCCAGCGAGACCTATTTTGGCTCTGACCCCCAGACATAAGATAACCATGCATTGTTTTTAGCCACTAAGTTTGTGGCAATGTGTTACAGCAGCCATTGGAAACGAAGGCATACAGTTTCTGTTGCAGCCCAACTCTGCCGCAGTAGCAAGAAGGCAGCAATAGGCCATATGTAAATGAGTGGGCATGGCCATGTTCCAATAAAACTTTATTTACAAAAACAGGCAGCAGACCAAATTCGGCATGTTGTTGATAATTTGCCAACCCCAGTGATATGGTTTGGACGTATGTCCCCACCCAAATCTATCTCATGTCGAATTGTAATCCCCAATGTTGGAGGAGGGGCCTAGCTGGGGGTGGTTGGATCATGGGAGTGACTTGCCCCTTGCTGTTCTTATGATAGTAAGAAATCTGGTTGTTTAAATTTGGAGGTGTATGTAGCACCTCCCTCCCTCTCTTCCTCCAGCTACAGCCGTGTAAGATGTGCCTGCTTCCCCTTCCCCTTCCACCAGGATTGAAAGATTCCTGAGGCCTCCCCAGTGTACAGCCTGTGGAACCATGAGCCAATTCAACCTCTTTTCTTTATAAATTACCCAGTCTCAGGTAGTTCTTTATAGCAGTGCAAGAATAGACTCACACACCCTGGAATATAGGATCTCTACAACAAAACACTATATGATATTTACAAAAAGTGGTGAGAATGTGTTTACTAATCCATACATATTTAATAGATAATATTAATACATATTTACTAATACATAAAGACTCACCTCTTTTTGTAAATCTCATATAGTGAGATTAATAATATGGACCTATGTTCAAGGTATTGTTAAGGGGAAAGAAAGGTACAGGAAACAGTGTTTATTCTTATTTGTACAAAAAACACATGTAGCTTAATACAGATTCACACATAATTCCTATACACATGCATATACAATTTCTTGAAGGTTATACAAGAAATAATTCAGTTGCTCTTCTGAAGAAGGGGACTGTGGGTCTGGGATGGAGGAAGGGCTTATGTTTCATTGTACACTTTTTGTGCGGTGGGAATCTTTGTGTTTGAACCACGTACATGCGCTTTTTTTCTATTAAGTAATAAAAACGTTAACAAAGCCCCTATTCAAAAGCGACACGAGCATTTTGCCAAATGTCAATCTTCATTTAACTTGGATAGTAGTTAAGAAAGCTTTTTATTGAAGTCTAATAGATGTGCAGAAACTCACATATATTCGAAGTATCCAAACTGGGGGATTTTCATAAAATGAACACATCTGTGTACCCAGCACTCCAAGGGACACATAGGACACGCCAGCCTCTGAGAAGCCCTTTTACCTCCACATCAACCCAAGAGGACCCAAGAGTAACCACTGTCTCCAAACACAATAGCACAGATTAGTTTTGCTTGTTTTTGTACTTCACATAAATGGGTTCATACACTATTTCCTCTTTTGTTTTGTTTTGAGATGGGGTCTCAATCACTCTGTTGCCAGGGCTGGAGTACAGTGGCACGATCTCATCTCACTGCGACCTCCCCCTCCTGAGTTTAAGCGATGCTCCTGCCGCAGCCTCCTGAGTAGCTGGGATTATAGGTGCCCGCCACTATGCCCAGCTAATTTTTGTGTTTTCGTAGAGACAGAGTTTCGCCATGTTGGCCAGGCTGGTCTTAAACTCCTGACGTCAAGTGATGCACCTGCCTTGGCCTCCCAAAGTGCTGGGATTACAGGCATGAACCACTGTGCCTGGCTGGTATTTCCTCTTGTGTTTTGCTTCTTTCACACAACTTGATGTTTATGAGATTACCTATTGTTTGTGTGTGTGTGCAATTATAATCATTCTCACCTTTGTATCAAATTCCATTGTGTGAACATACCACAATTATTTACTTTTCTGCCATTGATGGATATTTGGGTAGTTTCAATATTGGGACTATTATAAATAGTGTTACTTGCCATTTTTATTGTTAGTCCCTATCTGACTACTGCTTAAGAAGTCTTTGCCTACCCCAGATCCCAAAGATGTTTTCCTACTTTCTTTTCTAAGAGCTTTATTGTTTTACCTTTTGTGTTTAGCACTGTCATCCATCTGGAATTAAGGAAGGGTAAGATACATTTTTTTCCCCCTAGAAATAGCCAACAGACCTACCAGCATTCATTGAAAAGATAGTTCCTCCTGACTGCATGGCAGTGTCCTCAACTGGACTTTTTACATACATCAGAATTAAAGTGTTTTACACCAAAAAATGACCAAAATAGCTATGAGATTTGCCTGATACATTTTCTAGGGGCGGGGACACAAGCATCATCTCCTTCTCTCCAATATGAAGTGTATATGTATGTGTATATATGTATTAGGGGGGTGTGTGTATTAGATGTATATGGTAGGTATGTGTGCACTCTGTGTGTGTGTTAGAGGTGTATGTATGTGTTACATGTGTGTATTAGGTATGTGTATTAGGTGCGCATGTATGTGTATGCTGGAGGTGTGTGTGTAGTAGGTGTGTGTGTGTATTAGGTGTGCATGCATTAGGGTGTGTGTGTATGTGTGTTAAAGGTGTGTGTGTTAGGCATATGTGTGTGTTAGAGGTATGTGTGTGTTGGGATATATGTGTGTTAGGAGTATGTGTGTGTGTTAGAGGTGTGTGTTAGGGATGTGTGTTAGAGTTGTGTGTGTGTATTCAGGTTGTGTGTGTGTTAGGAGTATGTGTGTGTTAGAGGTGTGTGTTAGGGATGTGTGTTAGAGTTGTGTGTGTGTATTCAGGTTGTGTGTGTGTTAGGAGTATGTGCTGTCTCTTATACACATCTAGATGTGTATAAGAGACAGGTGTTAGAGGTGTGTATGTGTGTTAGGGATGCATCTGTGTGTTAGAGGGGTGTGTGTGTAAGAGGTGTGTGTGTTAGGGGTGTGTGTGTTACGAGTATGTGTGTGTTAGAGGTGTGAAGGATGAGTGTGTGTTAGAGGTGTGTGTGTGTTAGGGGTGTGTGTGTTACGAGTATGTGTGTGTTAGAGGTGTGAAGGATGAGTGTGTGTTAGAGGTGTGTATGTGTGTTAGGGATGCGTCTGTGTGTTAGAGGGGTGTGTGTGTAAGAGGTGTGTGTGTTAGAGGTGCGTGTGTTAGGGGTGTGTGTGTTAGGGGTGTGTGTGTTAGTATGTGTGTGTGTTAAAGGTGTATGTGTGTGTTAGGTATGTGTGTGTATTAGAGGGATGTGTGTGTTAGAGGGGTGTGTGTGTGTGTGTGTGTGTGTGTAGTCAAGGGCTCTGTGTACAGGGTCTACTCAGGTTTCCCTGAGAGGGTTTCAGGCACAGGGGACCAGGAAGAGAGACTGGCGTCCAAAGACATGGAAATTGGGACAAAAGGAGGGGACCGCAGAGACCTGTTTTATTAGAAAGAGGGTGCATGTGCCCAGCCAAGCTGGCTGCATGAGGGAGGTGACGCTGAGGAATTGAAGTTAGAGCAGGGGTTCTCTTTATGTGCCTTTCACCTCGCCAGACTGTTTCTCAAAATGGAGGGTTCCCTCAGATGAAGTTGAGGTTCCTGCATCCCGGGGAAGCTGGAATTCCAGGGCCTGGGGACAAGCAGGGATGGTGAATTCTGTGGTCCTAGGGAACCACTCCATTAGGAAGGAAAGCCAGACCATGGGTTATCTCCTCGTTCAGTGAACTAGGAAGTGAGACACCAGCTCAAACCGCCCTCTCCTCCCTCAACTAGGAATCTGTTTTAGCTCCAAAAATGTATATTTTTTCAGTTTCCATGGGTGAATATTCTCCACATCTACTTAAATAATACAAATTCTGCCACCAAATTTTTCTAAATGCCTGTCTTCTGTGTAATTTTTATGTCATGCTATCAAGACTGCTGCTTGAGATACTTCAGTGGATAAATTATTCTCTACTCCACTTCTGCAAAAAATTACACTCTTTGATGTGAAAATTATATGCACTTAGAGATATGCTAATACGAAAATGATTTGAGAAGTGCAGAAGAAGGGTAGCAGCTGACTCAGAGGCCGCTTTCGTCATCTGCACCTGCACCAGGCCATTCCTGAAGGGGAGTGGGATCTTGCCAACTCTTCTCACCCCAAAGTGGTTTTCAGTTTCAAAAGCCATTGATTTTTGTTTGAAATCTGATGGGAGTGATTCTAATGCAAAACATGACCATTTTGAAATATTAAGCGGCTGGGAGGTACTAGTGGAGATTAGCATGGTACTAGGAGCCTTTCACTCACTCATTCACGCACGCGTTCAACAACTATTTATGGAGCACCGAGTGCGGGTTATTCAGCAGAGAATAAAACAGATGCTGTGTCTGCCCCCTTTAGAGTTTTCAGAACTTGAGATGGTGAAGATCTGTTGGCGGAGAACACTTGGAATCTACTCTCGATGACACCGTTGCTGTTCAAGGTTTGGACTGCATATCATCCACGCAGAGAGACGATCAGAGATGCAGAATCTCAGGTTCCTGCTTCACTAGACCCTAGTGAACCAGAATTTGTATTTTAACAAGATACTCAGATGACTCCTGTGAACGTTCACCCTTGGCTACCCATAACAATCACCTAGGGAACTAACATTCTGAGGCCCAGAGTGCACTGCAATCCAATGTAATCAGAACCTCTGGGTGTCCAGATTCAGGCATCTGTAGACAACCACCGGCTCTAGATGCCCCAAGCCAGGGTTTCTGGGGGTGGCATCTGGGAATCTACTTGTAATAAGCCACTGAGACCAAGGCTAGTGGGTAATTGCTCAGAACCCCCTTGAGAGAGGAAGGAGATTTGGAAGACTTTTGGTGTAGTGGGAGGAGAAGGGGGCATGAAGCAGAAAGGATAATTCAGTGGGAGGAGGGATCCTGGATATGAGAGTTTGTTCTTTTTAGTCCTTCAATATTGACATCATTTCAGACTTACAGGAAAATTGCAAGAAAAGTACAAAGAGCCCCCTTATACTTTTCACCAGACTTTGCAACTTTGCAAATGGTAACATTTTATCACATGTGCTTTCTCCAGGGCACTCCCATCCCCTCTCATTCTCTCTCCCCCTAAATATATTAATTATACATAATAATACGCATGCACACATACATGCATATATATTTTCCCTGTCTCCCAAACCATTCGGAGTAATAGCAAACATATACCTTTACTTTAGTAGGTGTTTTCTAAAAACGAGGACATTCTCTTAACATAATCACAGTGGTACAGTGATCATCATCAGGCAATCAACACTGATGCAATACTACTATTTAATCCATGGACCTCATTCAGATTTTGTCACTTATCTCAATACTGTCCTTTTATAATAAAAGAAACTCCCAATCATGTGTTGCCTTTGGTTCTCATGTCTCCTTGATCTTCTTTCATCTGGAACAGTTTCTCTGGCTTTCTTTGTGTTTTGTGACACTGACATTTTTGAAGTGTATAAGCCGGCTATTTCATAAAGTATTTCTCAATTTGGGTTTGTCTGATGTCTCCTCATGAATGGACTCAGTTTCTGCACTTCTGGAAGGAATACCACGGTGCAGAGTGTGGCCTTCCCAGTGTGTCCTATCAAGCCGCCCTTGATGTTGGTCCGTCCTGTGACTGAGGTGTTAGGTTTGTCCGCTGTAAAGTTCTTTCTTCCCCTGGTCAATCAATTATATTATAAGAAGATAGTTTGGGGCTATGTAAATATCCTTTTATTCCTCAAACTTTTACCCACTGGTTTTAGTATGTGTTCATGATTCTTGACAGAATTATTTATTATTACGATGGGTCAAATGGTGATTTTCTAATCTCATCATACCTTTAACGGTATTGTTCCCTTTTTACTGTAAGGAAGAGCTTTCTCTTTTTCTCTCTCTCTCCCTTCCTCCCCTTCTCCCCTACTTCCTTCTTCCCTCCTTCCCTCCCTTTCTTTATTTCCATGAATTCATGAAGTTTTAGTTTGTTCAATGCGTTTACTCGCTTGCTATTTATTTTAATGTTCAAGGTATCCCGTATTTGGACAGTAGGAGCCCCATCAGCCTGGCTCTTGGTTCTTTGGACATGTGTCCATCAATCTTTGAGCACTTCCTTACTTTCTGGGGCAATAAGATATTCCAGACCCAGATTTTACTGAAGTCCACTGAAATACCCTGGGGATGGCACCTCCTAGAAGGGTTTTCATAGTTTAACACTTACGTGACTGGACCAGGAGAATTTTAGCGAACGGCATTGGTAGGATGTTACCCACTGGATTTTTAAGAGCATCAAAAAATGCCATGTTTGACTTTCAACAATAGATATTTTCCTGAAACAATGTAAAAAGTGGAGTTTGGCCGGGGTGGAGGGGGGGATTAAATTTTGTTTAAAGAACACAGTACCTTGTCTATACCTAACTCCACAATATTTATTTATTTATTTATTTATTATTTTGAGACAGAATCTTACTCCGTCGCCCAGGCTGGAGTACAGTGGCATGATCTCGTCTCACTGCAACTTCTACCTCCCCAGTTCAAGTGATTCTTGTGCCTCAGCCTCCCGAGTAGCTGGGATTACAGGCGCCCACTACCACAGCTGGATGATTTTTGTATTTTTAGTAGAGGCGAGATTTCACCATGTTGGCCAGGCTGGTCTCGAACTCCTGACCTCAGGTGATCTGCCCTCCTTGGCCTCCCAAAGTGCTGGGATTACAGGCGTGAGCCACTGCATCCAGCCTCCACATTTTAAAAGCAAGTTTAATTTATGCACTTGTTCCATAAATTTCCATAAGCTTTCGAATTAGTTATCATAGAAACAGCAACTTTCATTGTCACTTCCATTTTTGAAATGAGTCTTCACCAGTAATACTGTCTCTTTTAACAAATAACAATCTTATTGCCAAGGACTCTAACAGTGAGCTGAATATTCATACCTGAGAGAGTGGTCTCTTGTATCATTGCAATGTGTTTTCTTGATTCCAGAACTTTCCCTAGAGTAAAGGTTCTCATCTGAGGGCCATTTTGCCCACAGGGAACATTTGGCAATATCTGGGGATACTTTTGATTGTCACAACTGGGTGGGGTAGGGATTGCTACTGGTATCTGGTGGGCAGAGGCCAGGGATGCTGGTAAATACCCTCCAATGCACAGGATAGCCACCCACAACTGAGAATTATCCTGCCCCAAATGCCAACAACGTACAGGTTGAGAAACCCTGCTTCAGGGAAAAGTTCTTTGTGGCTTCCCAAGGTGTGCTTTGCAGAACACTGATTCTCAAATGTGCCCACTCAAAAAGGGCCTGAGGTCATTAGGAAGATGCTGCATCATGTGGCTCAGTCTTGGGGATTCACAACACACCCAAACATTTAAGGCCCTGAGAAGACCTGCAGTCAAAACATGAAACATATCAAGAAGCCATGTTATCTGGACTAAGTGTATTCCAAATGAACTTGCCTCTGGAATCGTTTGTGGAGCATTTTGTGAAATACAAAGCTAGTCTCTGCTCTAGAAGGATGCACAGGTCTGCTTTCTATTGGCTTTAATAAATCTGGCTTGTGGCCTCACAGGAGTAGCAGGAAAACATTGGGGGGACCATTCCTGAATTCCTTATGAAAGATTCCCAGTGCTTCTGGTTGTCACTGACTCAATAGCTTCATATCTGCAGGAAAAGATTAGGGGGGCCCATCCCTGAATTCTTTGTGAAAGATTCCCAGTACTTCTGGTTGTCACTGACTCAATGGCTTTATGTCTATTTCATGCAAACTGTCTAGGGACAGGTGTGGCACCAATGAGATGATTTTAACAGAAATGGTGTTCTCTTCTCCCATTGCCCTCCAATAATTAAATGTCAATAGATAGGGGTATAATTAGAGCATTATTTCAAAGTTGAGAAACTCTATTATAAGGTAAAGTCCACAAAGGCATGTATTTCTCCAGATGTGTAATTGTTTTCAAATTTGCATTGAAACTCTTGAATATGTCTAATCAGTTTACAAACAGAAGCAAAGAAATGTGATTAATTTTATCCTCCAAATGATAGCCAATCTCTGTTCTAGACCTTATCCCATACACAAATGACTCGGTCAAGTTTACTTTTTTAAGTTTTTCATGTCATGGCAGAGGCCACAAGCTTCCTGAGTAACAGAATCTTAATTTTATTTGAGATAGAAAAGCATCCAATAAAAAGAGAACATTCCAGTTTTACTTACAGTTAGGGGTGTATATGTGACTATGGAAATGCGTAGGACCTCGGGAAGATGATATGGAAAAGCTGATATCCCTGGAAGGTACACTCCTTGTTTTCCCCTCCCTCTACTTCTGGCCTGGAATGCACATGTAGTAGCTGAGGCTCCAGCAGCCATCTTGGGCCAGAGGGTTACTCTAAAGAAGGAAGACACTCACTCTGAGTTTAACAAAGCACAAAGACATGAGCCTGCATATCTGATGACACCATGGAGCCAATATGCTATCACTGAACTATCTGTCTCTGGATTTCTCTTATTTATGTGTGAGCAAAACTTTTGAACTCATTAAACTGTTATTTTGGATATATATGTCTTTTCAATTTTTAATAAATATGATTAATGGTTTTCCAACCACGAATTGTTGCATGTAATACATATATTAATTGTTGTTGCATGTAACACATGTATGTGTGCATGCGCATACACAGACACCCCTTGAACTTGAGAATGTGTAGGGAGCTATGTTCTCTTTTAGAACAGCACGTGCTTTCCTCTGAAGATAATTTACTTTCAAAGAATACTTTGCCATGAGCGGTCTTTTGCCCCCAGCAGAGGGAATGAGTTCTCTTGAAAACAGTACATGCCTTATTCTGCTCACTTCACATACGTTCCAAAATAAACGAGTATCTAATGATTTAGTGCATGCCAAATGATTTGTACCATATGCTCATGTCAGGAATAAAGGGGTTCTGTGCATTTTCATATCTGAGTGTTGAATTGGACTCCTGAACTTTCTGGCCGGCTTGCACCATCAGGTGACCACCTGACTAGGACAGGGGGTGTCTAGGGCTAAGCTAGTGGCGCGGCTTCATCACGCCAGAAGGCAGGAAAGAATGTCATGAGCGGGTGCACCCTTCTCTAGGAGATTTAAGAGGCCTCTGAAGTGCTATAATTAGAGGGTTATGAAGAAGGAAGGCAACTTGTCTGCTAAGCGAGATCTCCTTTAGGATGCTCTTGTATTATTTCAGGGTTACAATGTGAATTAGCCAACTTTTAATAGTTTCCTTCCTTTCCCCCCTTTCCTCCCTCCTTCCTTCCCTCTTTCTCTTTTTTCTCATACATAGTAAAAACAGTCGACACATAGCTTGAGCATTTATTAGGTGATCATACATGCTCTTTATCCTCTGCTCATTTTATATGTGGGTATCATTATCAATATCCTCAGTGTGCAGTGGAACAAAGACTTTAAAATGACATGGAAAACGACATCCACAGAAACTCTATTTCCAAATAAGATCACATTCTGAGGTCCTGGGTGGACAGAAATTTTTTTGGGAGGGGAACACTATTTAACCCACTACAGTGCCCAAGCCTTTAACTACTGGGGCACACTGTCGTATAAAGCTATCCTCATGCAATGTTTTGATTGTGTGTGTGTGTGTGTGTGTGTGTGTGTGTGTGTGTATGTATCTTCCCCTGGGAAGAATAGAATGCCTATTGTGTCTCCAAACACAAGTTCTATCCTAAGGGACCAAGATGTGTCCTCTTCAACAGGCATGAGGACAAGCCCAGCCCATCTGACTTTTCCTGAGTGTCACTGTCCCATCTATCAGGCTTGCTTGTGGCCAGGAGGCTGTTTTCATACATTTTTATGGCTGCCGGAGACTCCATTAAAGGCACGTTCAATCAGCGAGCCCGACAGTGACAGAGCCCAGTTGCTCACCAATTCTCTCTCTTGAAATTTATAGAGATCGTAAAAGACTCGTAGGAAATCCTCTGGCCTCGGCATTTGGGTTGCAAAGTGTCTCCTTTAGAAGGTAATGTGCCACTGAAGACTGGTGAGTCATTTGCTTTTTGCATTTCCCAGGTCCTGGATGCTAAGCCACTGTTCCCACCCGGGCCCTGGGCCTCATGCTGCAAACGCCAGGCTTGGGAATCAGGGCGCCTCATTGGAAGGGGCAGAAATAGTGCTGCTTCATCACTTTCTTCCCTTTCTCACTTTCCCAGGGACCAGGATTGTATCAGTAAGGTCTTAACCTTGGCCATGATTTGGAATCACAGCAAACCTGAAGTTCTCTGTGGAAACAGCCCGAGCTGGGCCATTTGCAATTGTGTGGACTCTAGCACGTGTCCAGCTGGAGCAGCATGTGGTGGACACTTGTGTTTGCCAGCCCCACATCCATGTCAGGGAAGAGCACCTTGACTTGACTTTGCTTTGGGTCTCTCTGGCTCTGCTTGGTGTCTGTGTTGCTGGTTCCCCATCCTCTGCCAGCCTCCTACCTCTGGGGGGGGCTTGATACCCGCACCTGGACACCTCAGACTCTGTTCCCTGACTTCTGTGGGAACCATTCACAAGCTCACTTTCCACGGGGATTGTGCTGGGGTGGGCCTCCTGCCCTCAGACTGTGCCTCCTACTTCCTTCCTCTTCCTCTGTCTTGTTGGTATCCCTGGGCACTAACCCTTGCAGGCTGCATTTCCTGGGCATTCTTGCCAGCTAGCTTCCAGCTGGGTTGGGCCAAGAAAGGCACTGGGGGAGGGTGAGGGTGAAAGTAGAGAGAAGAGACAGGGTATTTTTCCCTCTCCCTGCTGGCCTTGGGAGGCATCTCCAGCAGCAGCTGCAGTTCCTCTGTGGCTCCAATGCCCCCCAAGGCTGCCCTACTCTGGTTCCAGCTTCTGTCAGGTGTCCCCAAGCCCCTGGGTTCCAGTTACACCATCCTTCCCTCTTTGTCTCTCTGACATAAAGGAGGCAGTGTCTTCCTCCTGTCGCTAATCCCTGGGTTATTCAACATGGCCATGCTGTCCTCTCAGCAACTCCATCACCTCTGTAACCAATTCCCTGCATTCAATTTCACCAAGGTCAACACCCAAAGTGGCTTTTGCCACAGTCCACTACATGGAGAAAATGAAGCTAACAGGGAGGAAAGCAGCCTCTAGAGAGAGGGGAAAATGAGGAAAGGAGACCGAGTCCTGATGATGTTTTAACTCCTGGATACAGCTATGCCTGAAGCCCTCAGGCTTTCATCTATGTTAGTCAATAAATCCTACCCATCTCCCTGCTTTTTTCTTCTTGAGCCGGTTTGAGTTGCATTCATGTCACTGCAGTTCAGAGTCCTTTCATAGAAATACCGAATGCAGTGAGATGCACTGTAAGCATTGCTTTTTGTTTTATGTTTTTTGTTTGTTTGTTTTTTCAGCAGAAGGACCAAAATGTTCTTCCTCAGAGGTAGCAAGTCTCCTTAGAGGAGATGTATTTTGGAGGAAAATAATCAATGATTCTTTGGTTTGTCAAATGCAAGGCAAATACTAACCCAGAGTTCTGGAAAGGACTTGAATAAAAGAGTTATTCAACCTTATATTTCAATGATCTAAGCTGCACTGTTTTGTTGTAATTCTGATTCATAAAAGTCTGTGTGTACATCATGGATGTACACATATGTTAAAACTGGTTAGATTATACACATTTTATATGCAATTTAGTGTATGTTAATTATTCTTTAATAATGTTGGAAAATGCAAAAAAGAGCAACACATCAGAACAATGAGACAGGAATACTATTCAGCAACAAAAAAGAATGAACTATGGTTATGCTTGATACCTTCTATTTGACCCTGCAGATGAATCTCAAACCTTATGCTGAGTGAAAGAATCTAGACACAAAGGCAGACATATTATGGCATTCTATATAGAAGACTCTAGAAAACACAAATTGAATCTAAAATGACAGAAAGCAGATCAGGAGTTTCCCAGGGACAAGGGTGGAGGGAATTATCTGGAACGAGACACAAGGGAACTTTTTGGGGTAATGGAAGTGTTGCATGTCTTAATTGTGGTCATGGTTATACAGGGGTATAAATTAACCAAACTAATTGAAATGTACAGTTAGAATGGGTACATTTTATAGTTTATGAACTATATATAAACTACATATAAACACCTCAATAAATTTGATATCATAAAAAATCAATGTATATATTCAACATGATAGATTTTTTTCCTCCACAAAATTCTACTACTAAATTTGCAGCATGCATTCCCATGATTGGTGCATTAGAACAGAGAAAATGAAGCTATGCAAATAAAGCCACTACAGCCCATAGAATGAGTGTTGTGGTCAATGAGAAGAAGACTTGTCTGGGCTGAAAAGTGGGAAATCTTTGGGAGTTCTTTGGGGAGTCTCTTAGCTGGCACTTCTACTCCAATTAGAAAACCCCATTGAAAGCTGGGCTCTGGCAGTGACTTTAGGGTCCATGGGCTTAAAGTGGAGCTGTGTAAGTAGCTGGGCATGGATGGAAGGTGAGTGGGTGCAAATCCACCTTCCCTGAAGGTGTAGGATCCTGAGAGATTGAGTGAGGATGGCGCTGACGCAACTGACCACGTTCATGTGATTTTGTGGACCAATTGTCCCCACTGCTGAATTTTAGAAATTACTGGGAATCCAGTGAACAGTAACAAAATCGGTTTTGTGCATGTCACAGGATGGATTTGGAGTTATTACCTAAGTATTAAAAGAACACTAACCAGGCACTGTGGTTCATGCCTATAATCCCAGAGGTCAAGTGGGAGGATTGCTTGAGGCCAGGAGTCCTAGACCAGCCTGAGCAACATAGCAAGACCCCCTCTCTACGAAAGATTTTTTAAAAGTTAGTAAGGCATGGTGGTGCAGACTTGTAGTCCTAGCTATGGAGGAGGCTGAGGAAGAAGGATTGCTTGAGCCCAGGAGTTCAAAAGTGGAGTGAACTATGATACCACCACTGTACTCCAGCCTTTTCTCACAGAGTGAGACTCCAGCTCTAAAATAAAAATTAAAATGTTTTGGCCAGGTGTGGTGCCTCATGTCTATAATTCCAGCACTTTGGAAGGCAGGAGAATCACTTGAGGCCAGGAGTTTGAAACCAGCCTGGGCAACATAGTGAGATTTCATCTCTAAAAAAAAAAAAGAAAAAAAAATTGGTTTAAAAAAGAAAACTAATCAATTTTGGCCTCTGTCCTGATGAAGAAAGGTATATTGGTTACAATAAAATTTTGGATTGAGTCACTGAGCATGGTATGGCCCATGGCAGGAAATTCACTAAACCTTAGAGACCTAAATCATGTGCCACCACAGAAAAGGTTGTGCTACAGTTACTAGTATTAAGGGGAACCAGGGAGAGATTGGAGTGTGGTTAAGAAGTATGAAATGTTAAGAAGTATGAAATGACCCCCAGACTATGGCCACAGGGGAAGTCACAGCAGAGAGCTCTGTTGCACTTTCTCTCTCTCCCACCTTTTCTCCCCTTTCTCCTTTCTTCTGGTAAGCAAGATATTGGTTATCTAATCCTGTATGCCAAGCTATCCCCAAATTTGGCAGCTTAAAAGCAACACAGATTTACTATGTAAAAGTTGCTGTGGGCTAGGAATCTGGTCACGGTTTGGTTGAGTCCTCCAGCCCAGGGTGTCTTATACATTGTAATCAAGATGCTGGCTTAGAGTCTGTGGTCTCATCTGATGGCACAGCTGGGGTAGGATCCACCTCCAAGTCACTCAGTGATTTTTGGTAGAATCCCTCCTGGGTTACTGGACTAAGCACCTTAGTTCCTCACTGGCTGTTAGTCAGAGGCTTCTCTTGGTTCATTGCCAGGGAGTCCTCCCTATCAGGGCAAAAAAGCAAGAAAAGTCCGAAAGAGAATGTCAGAGAGAAGTTCCAGCTTTTGCAATCTGATTTTGGAAATGGCATCTCATCATGTTTGCTTCATTCTATTTGCTAGAAGCAAGTCTCTTGGTCCACACTCAAGGGTCAAAGATTACCCTTGACATGAATAACATTGCCAAGGACATGAATAACAGGAGGTAGGGTCATTAGGGTGTGAAAGGAAAATAAATCTTGGGGCCCTAAAGTCACAAAGCTAAAGGGAAAAGTCAAGCTGGGATCTGCTTAGGGTAAACCTGCCTCCCATTTTATTCAAAGTCATCCCTCTATCAGTAGATAAATGCATATCTGATTGTCTCCTTTGGAAAGGCTAAGCAGAAACTCAAAAGAATGCAACCATTTGTCTCTTATTTACCCATGACCTGGAAGCCCCTCTCCACTTTGAGTTGTCCCACCTTTGCTTTGAGTTGTCCTGCCATTCTCTTACATATATTGATTGATATCTCATGTCTCCCTAAAATTTATAAATGCAAACTGTGCTTGGACCACCTTGGACACATGTCATCAGGACCTCCTGAGGCTGTGTCACAGGAGCCTGTTCTTAACTTTGGCAAAATAAACTTCCTAACTTGACTGAGACCCGTCTCAGACATTCAGGGCTCACAAGGGACCATTGCAGAAGGTTGGCTACCACAGGCAACAAATGTTGTATCAGTCCCTACTCTGTGCCAGGCTCTTGCTGAAATACTAATTTAAAGATGAATGAGAGGCAGTTTCTGGCCTCAGAAGTAATCCAATCTAGACGAGAAGCTGATCAAGTGAGCAAGCAATTAAGACACAGGGTGGTAGTGTTGTGAATTAATGTGTGCATCTGAGTAAAGCAGAGCA
>NW_012100432.1:4532503-4563533 GCF_000951045.1 Mandrillus leucophaeus | reverse complement strand
ATTACCTAAGTATTAAAAGAACACTAACCAGGCACTGTGGTTCATGCCTATAATCCCAGAGGTCAAGTGGGAGGATTGCTTGAGGCCAGGAGTCCTAGACCAGCCTGAGCAACATAGCAAGACCCCCTCTCTACGAAAGATTTTTTAAAAGTTAGTTAGGCATGGTGGTGCAGACTTGTAGTCCTAGCTATGGAGGAGGCTGAGGAAGAAGGATTGCTTGAGCCCAGGAGTTCAAAAGTGGAGTGAACTATGATACCACCACTGTACTCCAGCCTTTTCTCACAGAGTGAGACTCCAGCTCTAAAATAAAAATTAAAATGTTTTGGCCAGGTGTGGTGCCTCATGTCTATAATTCCAGCACTTTGGAAGGCAGGAGAATCACTTGAGGCCAGGAGTTTGAAACCAGCCTGGGCAACATAGTGAGATTTCATCTCTAAAAAAAAAAAAGAAAAAAAAATTGGTTTAAAAAAGAAAACTAATCAATTTTGGCCTCTGTCCTGATGAAGAAAGGTATATTGGTTACAATAAAATTTTGGATTGAGTCACTGAGCATGGTATGGCCCATGGCAGGAAATTCACTAAACCTTAGAGACCTAAATCATGTGCCACCACAGAAAAGGTTGTGCTACAGTTACTAGTATTAAGGGGAACCAGGGAGAGATTGGAGTGTGGTTAAGAAGTATGAAATGTTAAGAAGTATGAAATGACCCCCAGACTATGGCCACAGGGGAAGTCACAGCAGAGAGCTCTGTTGCACTTTCTCTCTCTCCCACCTTTTCTCCCCTTTCTCCTTTCTTCTGGTAAGCAAGATATTGGTTATCTAATCCTGTATGCCAAGCTATCCCCAAATTTGGCAGCTTAAAAGCAACACAGATTTACTATGTAAAAGTTGCTGTGGGCTAGGAATCTGGTCACGGTTTGGTTGAGTCCTCCAGCCCAGGGTGTCTTATACATTGTAATCAAGATGCTGGCTTAGAGTCTGTGGTCTCATCTGATGGCACAGCTGGGGTAGGATCCACCTCCAAGTCACTCAGTGATTTTTGGTAGAATCCCTCCTGGGTTACTGGACTAAGCACCTTAGTTCCTCACTGGCTGTTAGTCAGAGGCTTCTCTTGGTTCATTGCCAGGGAGTCCTCCCTATCAGGGCAAAAAAGCAAGAAAAGTCCGAAAGAGAATGTCAGAGAGAAGTTCCAGCTTTTGCAATCTGATTTTGGAAATGGCATCTCATCATGTTTGCTTCATTCTATTTGCTAGAAGCAAGTCTCTTGGTCCACACTCAAGGGTCAAAGATTACCCTTGACATGAATAACATTGCCAAGGACATGAATAACAGGAGGTAGGGTCATTAGGGTGTGAAAGGAAAATAAATCTTGGGGCCCTAAAGTCACAAAGCTAAAGGGAAAAGTCAAGCTGGGATCTGCTTAGGGTAAACCTGCCTCCCATTTTATTCAAAGTCATCCCTCTATCAGTAGATAAATGCATATCTGATTGTCTCCTTTGGAAAGGCTAAGCAGAAACTCAAAAGAATGCAACCATTTGTCTCTTATTTACCCATGACCTGGAAGCCCCTCTCCACTTTGAGTTGTCCCACCTTTGCTTTGAGTTGTCCTGCCATTCTCTTACATATATTGATTGATATCTCATGTCTCCCTAAAATTTATAAATGCAAACTGTGCTTGGACCACCTTGGACACATGTCATCAGGACCTCCTGAGGCTGTGTCACAGGAGCCTGTTCTTAACTTTGGCAAAATAAACTTCCTAACTTGACTGAGACCCGTCTCAGACATTCAGGGCTCACAAGGGACCATTGCAGAAGGTTGGCTACCACAGGCAACAAATGTTGTATCAGTCCCTACTCTGTGCCAGGCTCTTGCTGAAATACTAATTTAAAGATGAATGAGAGGCAGTTTCTGGCCTCAGAAGTAATCCAATCTAGACGAGAAGCTGATCAAGTGAGCAAGCAATTAAGACACAGGGTGGTAGTGTTGTGAATTAATGTGTGCATCTGAGTAAAGCAGAGCAGACTCTGACTTTGGAGCCAGGTTATTCCCCTTGTTGCTGTGGCGCGTTGGCCAAGTAATCTATTGCTGAAGAAGTCACGGGCACTGCTAACAGTACTGTGGTTTATTGCCTAGATTCAAAATGGAAGGCAGCGCTAAATGTCAGGTAAATGTTAAGGAAAAGGAAGATATAATTTGTATTTCCACCAAAGTTCACAGACCTCCTGAATTCTGTGCATGGACCATGTGCAACAGGTGAAGAACTTGTTTTCAGCACCAACCACAGTAGTAAGAACTGCACCCCACTTACCACCAGACACAGGGGCAGCTTTTCCCACTTGACCACTATTTGGGCAATCCTCAAAGACCTTTACAGAAGAGAGAAGAGCAGGCCAAAGAGTCAGACAGGTGGGGGTTGACTCTTGGTCCAACTATTTTGTGATCGTCTGATCTTGTTCAAGTCACTTCACCTCTCTGAGCTTCAATTTCTTCATAGCTGTTAAATACAGTCTATAAACATATAGAGTTATAAGCAAGAGAGTACCATCTGTCAAGTGTGTAGTAGGTAGGAAATGATAGCTATACATTTTTAAAATTACTACTCATTATCCAAATTCGAGGTGCCCAACTTTCAAGAACCATATCAACCCATGTTTCCTCTGTGAAAGCATTCCAGAGCATTCCAATTCACATCTCAACTCCCTCCTTTGGAATTTGCCTTTTATAAATCTAGATTGGCACTTGGGTGCCAACTCATGAGTGTAATTATATGTCCCATAGTGTTTGCTGCATTCTATTTGTTAGAAGCAAGTCCCTAGGTTCACACTCAAGGGACATGAACAAATAGCTGCCCTCATTTTTTGAGAGCTAAAAAATATCCAGGGAAGGTACCAGGTATTTTACATACCTTAACCCATTTATACAAGCCCTGGTATCTTTCTTTTTATCCTCAGAGTAACCTTTTAAAGCAGGTAACACTAGGCACAGTAGCTCACACCTATAATCACAGCACTTTGGGAGGCTGAGATGGGAGGATCTCTGGAGCTTAGGAGTTCGAGACCAGCTTGGGCAACATAGCAAGACCTCATCTCTACTAAAACTCAACAATAAAAATCAACTGGGCATGGTGGCATGCAGCTGTAGTCCCAGCTACTTGGGAGACGAGGCCAGAGGATAACTTGAGCCTTGGAGGTTGAGTGATCATGCCACTGCACTCCAGCCTATGTGGCAGAGTGAGACCCTGTCTCAACAAAAAAAAAAAAAAAAAAAAAAAGGAAAAAAAAGCCATATAGTAATATTATCACATTTTGCAGTTGAGGAAACTGAGGCTCAGATAGATGAAATAAGTTGCCCAAGTTTACAAAGCTAATGGCATGGATGGCAGGAATCTAACACAGGAAAGTCTGACATTGGATTCCCTCAGAACAGGAACTATGACTTATTTCCAATTTTTGTTTTATTGTTGGTTCCCATCAGCATATCGCACAGTTCCTGGTATATAGTGGCCAACCATCCATGCCTGTTTGCTGGGGAACAACTGGAGAGGAAGAATGGAAGCAGTATGGTGCAGAAAGTTCTAGGTGAAGAGAGAGCCCTGGTTTTTGTTGTAGCTCTGGGACCACCTGTGAGTTTGTCCTGGGTGTGTTCCTTTGCCTCTTTGGTGAAGGGTCTCTTAGCCTCTCACAATGAGAAGCTAAGTGCCTAGGCCCTGGAGTTAGCACCCTGCATTCTAGTCCCCAGCTCATATACATTGTGTGACTTTGGACAGATCCAAGTTAAACTGCAGCGTCCCAGCATTTACCCATTTATCCAGTAAAATGGGTAGTGTATTTCTCCCACCTTCCAGGGATGTTGGGAGAATAAAATGAGAGCAGGCACATCTATGATGTGACACTCAGGGCCTGGCTGGCAGGCAGTAGGTGCACCATAAAGCAAGCTGTTGCTGTGGCTGCTGGAGGGGTTTGTGATGCTTATGATAATTACTGGGATGGTGGGAGTGATGCTCTCCTGACGGTTTGGTAGAGAGCCAGACAGAAGATGTCATGACAGGAGATTAGAGCACTTGGCAAAAAGGAGGGAAGAGGTGAGGCTCTGTACCCCGGCTCCTCTGAGTGTACAACACAGCCCCCGGGGCCCTTCAAACCAATAGGTCACCAGCTCCAGGGCTCAGATTACTTATCCTTAAAACCACAAGAGTAGCCTGGAAAATAAGAGTTTCAGTTAATTAGCTCTTTGTTATGTCTACATTAAATTTGGCAGCCAATTGGATTTTTTTTTCATGAATTTGACCATATAACATAATTTGGGAGGAGGATCTCAAAAGCCTGAGTCGCAAGGACAGCAGAATAGAGTTGGAGACAGACTCACCTTGGCATTAGACAAATTTGCCCGTGAGTCCTGCCTCTATGATGTACCTGCTGGGGGAATCGAGGCATGCTACTTACCAATATTAAGCCTCAGTTTCCTCACCCAGAAAGCAGGGAACACTGGTTCTCACTTCCCTGGGTTGCAATGAGATTATGCATCCAATCTGGGCATAATAATAAACTTTCAATAAATGGGAGCTATGCATATTGTAGTTAACAACAACAATAAATAGTATAGCTTTGTCTTGGGTGTATATTGCCTATTCTGGAAACAATTAAACAAATTTACCTCTTGGCTTGCCAACAAGCACATAAGCACAGTCCAACAGTAGGAGCGGAAGATATTTTCATGACGTAACATATTTTGCTGTAAAAGACATATTTTGGCCCTTCATCTGACCAGCCTTGTTATTAAAATTCTAAGGTTAGTGATGCAAACCACATAATTAATCTCTTCCTATGAAAAGGTTCAAATAATATAATCTGAGCATGAAGATGTTTGAAATGGTATCATTTTATCATCCAAATTAGCTTTGCATGAGTTCCTTGCAGAAATCCAAAGAAAAAAAGCTCCCTTTATTCATGCCAGAGAAACCAGTAAAAAACATTTAAAATGTCTCTAAATGTCGAACAAAGCTCCATTGTGAATGGAAAACAGTATGGGCAATAAATAAATGTTATCCAAATCTCATAAAAACCGTAAAGGTAACTGGCAGAAATACTGAACTGGTCATTCACTCATAAATAAATATATGGCCATCTTAAACATCCTGGCATATCCTGTTTAGTTGATTCATGGCCATTCGCTGAAGACAAGGATTCCACCTTAGAAGATTTAACACCCTGCACTATATGTCATTGTCTTGTTAACAGTTCTGGGGGTGAGATGAGCTCTGGTTAACGGGTCTTGCTGACACCAGTGTTTAGTTAGAGGATTGGCTAACGATGCCCAGAACTGTGTGGAAATGGCCTCCCTCTCTGTGTGTTTTGCTCATGCTCCTGAGGAAACCTCATTGCCATAGGGAAGAAAATGCCCAGGAAAGCAATACCTAGAAAGTGCAGAAATCATGATTTGAGGACTAGCCCTCCAAACTTGGATTCCATGGCTAACTGCATCACCACATCCAGATTTTGTTAGCACTCATGCAATGAGTTCTTGTAAGCACTTGAAAGCTCAACGATCTGTCTTGGTTTACTCCTTACTGGATCCCTCTGGCTGCCTGTTCGTTCTTTGGGGTTAGGCCACTCCAGAGGGCAAATGTCTATGGCTTCATAAAGGGTTTTGTACTTACATGACATCTCTGATCGATTGGTGGTGTCTGCCTGGAGTGCTAAGTGGGAAAGACTTCTGCTGCCTTGTGTGGACTCAGTGGGGAAGAGGGCTGTGATTGATTAATGCTGTCTGCCACAGATATAGGACTGGAGAGTAGTGAGATGCATGCCATGTATTTGTAATCCCTGGCTTCTGGATGATCTGATGATGTGTTTCAAGTATGACAGGAGAGTGTGGTGTGGTCTGCCAACCAGCCTCCAATTTCTTCCTGTTCAGTACTGCAGGGTAGAGATTGACATAGGTGGTTAGGAGACTTGGGGTCATACAGGAGCCCACTTAAGTGTTAGATAGAGGCGCTATTCCCTATTCTCCTCTAAGGTTCTGTGGAGATTCAGCTACCAGGTCCACTATGGCTACTGCTCTGAAATCTCAAGCTTGTTTTTCTAGCTCATTTCCCCTGCAAATTTCACATTAATGGCCACCGAGGAGCAGTAAGATGGTGTGATGGTTAATACTGAGTGTCAACTTGATTGGATTGAAGGATGCAAAGTCTTAATCTTGGGTATGTCTGTGAGGGTGTTGCCAAAGGAGATTAACATTTGAGTCAATGGGCTGAGGAAGGCAGACACACCCTTAATCTGGATGGGCACCATCTAATCAGCTGCCAGGGAATATAAAGCAGGCAGAAAAATGTGAAAAGGTTAGACTGCCCTAGCCTCTCAGCCCACATCTTTCTCCGTGCTGGATGCTTCCTGTCCCTGAACGTCAGACTCCAAGTTCTTCAGTTTGGGGACTCAGACTGGCTCTCCTTGCTCCTCAGCCTGCAGATGACTATTGTGGACCTTGTGATTATGTGAGTTAACACTTAAGAAACCCATATATATATATATATATTTTCCATTAGTTCTGCCCTTCTAGATAATGCTGACTAATACAGATGGCAAGGTCAATTGCAAGAATTTGGACTTGAATTTAGTGACTATGAAGATTCCAGAAGGTGAGTGAGGGAGAGTTACAATGAAGTCAGGCATTTCACTAATTATTTCATTGATTGACTGATTGATTGAGACAAGGTCTCACTCTGTCACCCAGAGTGCAGTGGTGCCATCACAGCGCACTGCAGCTTCAACCTCTCAACCTTCTGGGCTTAAGCGATCCTCCCACTTCAGCCTCCTGAGTAGCTGTGGACTACAGGTGCATGCCACCATGCCTGGCTAATTTTTGTATTTTTTGTAGAGGTGGGGTTTTACCATGTTGGCAAGGCTGATCTTGAATTCCTGACCTCAAGTGATCTATCCATCTTGGCCACCCAAAGTGCTGAGATTATAAGCACGAGCCACCATGCTCAGCCCTCATTCACCCCTTTTTAAGAACTCTATGAGTTAGATTTTATGCGCCTCCATATTCTAGGTATAGAAACAGGAGCTCAGAAAGGTTGACTTACATCCCTAGGTCACACAGCTGGTAGCAGGTGCTAGTCTGCCTAGATCTGTGTGACCTCCAGATTTGGGCTGTCTCCTTTCTGAGTCACCCACCACTACATTAATCTGGTCTTGGGGAATAGCGGCCAAGGACATCCAAGTCCTGAGGATGAAGAAGGTTGTAATAGATGCTGCTTTCTTTGCCTCCCAGTCTGGCCTGGCCCCAGAAACTGGTTTATCCCGCCTCGCTCAAGGCAGATGCATCTTCCCCTTCCTACATTCTCGACAGAGTGATTTCCAGGGAATGGTGCGAAGGCCATGTTACGCAAAAGGCACCATTTTAGAACTCTAATAAATAGCTATTCAATTCAGTCAGCCAAATTAGGGAAGAATCACTCTAAGAATATCTGCTCCCTGCTGAGCTGATTTGAGTGTGACTGACTATCTTGCTTCGTGGAAACCAGGCAGAGTAAAGGGAGGAGTTGCCCAGAAAGTTGAGGATTCTCCTTCTAAAGAGGCCTCAGGGATTAAATTAGTCACTTCTGAGGTCTCCTGTCGGACGAGTGATAGAATTTCATCGACTTGTCACCGGAGCCAGCAGAACATGATGTGCTAGATATCTTCCCGCTGTTCCCCTGCAGAGAGAAAGAGCGAAGAAAAGATTCATGCTTTATACCCTTAGGAGACTGGGGAGGGCAGGGGCAGCCCTCTCAGCCACTGTTTCCTTTCTTCTGGGAGTTGTGACAGGCAGTGTAACTATTGTCAGTAAACTCTCCAACAAAGGCACTGCGGCTCCTCGGCTTGCACATGTTGGAGATGGGGGAAAGCCACAACATGTTCCCCGCCCCATATCTTTGTATTCCTTAAGACAGCCTCACTGCTAGAACAAAACAACCCCTCATTTCAGGGGCTTACTGTAATCAGGGCTTATTTCTCACTAAGGTCATAGCCCAGTGCTGGTCAGCCTGGTGGGGATGGAAATGGAGATCTGCTCCACTCAGCTACTTGGGAACCCAGGCTCCTTTGCGTTAGGGTTCTACCATCTTTTAGGGCCACAGAATTCTTCCTGGGTTGTCTTCCAGATGAGGGAAGAAAAAGTGAAGTGTCACACAGGAGTTTTTCCAGGGACCAGGCCCTGAAGTGGTGTCCATCATTGCTGTCCACATTCCACTGGCCACACCTCAGTCACATGGTCCCATCTAACTGCAGGGGATCCTGGGAAATATGGTCTAGCTGTGTCCCCAGGTGGAAAAAGAGTGAAATTTGGGGAACATATAGTATCTCTCTGTTTCAACTTCTACCTAAAATGGCCAAGTCCCTATGCTGAGAATATAAACAAGTCAATGACAATAATAACAACAACAAAAGAGATGGCACCAGCCCAGACATACATGCTCATCTATTCTTGAATATGGCAATTTTCCAACTCTAGAATCTAGGTCCTTACTTCTTAAAATGAGTACAAAGCTGAAGGATACATAGAACCGCCAGGTGAACATAAGACACCTTGTAGTTGCGTCAATTTTACCTGAAAGTTTAAGCAATTTTAAAATACTGAATTTTAGCTTTCTTGAAAGATTTAGGCACATGTGTATCCAATGAACCCAAGGGAAGTCAGGGGATTCCTGAAAGTCCTAGGCTTATTGTCTTACATGTTTATGGCTTCCCTTTTGGACATTTAGGAAAATGTCAAGGAGACTAAAACATTTGACTAAAGTTTTGTCTTTACCATCCTTTCTTCAGTTTTAAGTCACGGGCATTCCAAACTAAATGGGGGAAGGTAAGTTGTGAGTCTACCCAAGACCCAATGATACTAGCAATTAATTTCCAAAGCAATTATGAGTCAGATATTTTGCTAAGGGCTTGCATGTGTTTTGGTTATCTATTGCTAAACAGCAAGCTATCAAAAAGTTAGTGGCTAAAACAACCATTTTATTCTATCTCATGATTTTGTGAGCCAGGAATTCAGGCAGAGCTCAGCAGGGTGATTCTTGTGCTCTACAAGGGATCAACCAAGGTTGTTTGGTGGTGTTAAACTGACAGGCTAGTTTGACGGCTTCACGATGGCTCTACTCAAATATCTGGCACTTTGGCACAGAAGACCAGAAGACTGGAGTCAGCTGGATCCCCCTCTCACTTATGTGGCAGCTCACGGCTCCAAGAACAAGTGTTCTAAGAGGTTCTAAGAAGGCTAGAATAAAGCTGCAAGGCTTCTATGACCTAGCCTCAGAAGCCCTGACACATTACTTCTGCCACATTCTGTTGGTCAAGTAGGTCACTAAAGTCAGCTCAGATTCCAGGGGAGGAGAATTAGACTCACTTTCAATGGGAAAAGTGACAAAGAATTTGCAGGCATCTCATTTAATCTTCACAGCATCTTCATGTGGCAGACATTACTTTTATGCCAATAAACTTTATTTATTTGGTTACTGATTCACAGAACCTTATAATCCACATGCTCTTGAGTCAGCACTTTCAAAAGCTTAATCTAAATGACTACTGAATAGAAGAAACCATTTATAAAAACTTTCTTATCCCAATTAGTAACTTAGAACTTAAAACGATGGTACTAATATTCATAATAGCTAACTTTTTGAAACCTTACTTTCTTCCCTTTACCTTCAATTCTCAGAACAATCCTGCATGCTTATGTGGTAGATTGTATTACTGTCCAAAACACTGGCATCTTCTCCATGTGCAAGAATTATACTTTCCATTCCATGGCTTTAGTCTTGCTGTGTGACAAGTTTTGGGCTATAAAGCTTGGGTAGAGTTGATGTGTGCCACTTCCAAGCAGAAGCTTTGACAATCATTGTGTGGTTCTGCCAGGATCTCTTTTTCCCTGCCATGGGATTGACAGTATCCCAAATACAGGCTTCCATGTCAATCTGCATTATGGGATGAAGATCACATGGAATTGAGCCACAGCCAACAGTGGACATGTGTCTCTAATAAGCAATGGACTTCTGTTGTTGCCAGCCACTGAGATTTTAAGGCTGTTTGTTACTGCGGCATAACTTAGTCCAAGCTGACTGGTACTATTAATATTTCCATTATATAGATGATGTTGAAACAAGCACAGAATAGTTAAATAATTTGTCCACAGTCTAGCACTTAACTCTATACTGTTTGATTCCAGAGCCCTTGATCTTACTTCCAATCTTCTATATAACTGATTAAAATAAAGACTCAGGCAAAAATGGCCACATGCTTGAGTTGTGTATTTAGGCACTTAATGCACAGATTGTCTGATCTTTAGCTCACTGACAACAGCTTGTGTGCCAAAGGCACCCCTGACTTTTGAGACAGGGCTACTGAGATGTCAAAAGGCCTGGGGATGCAGCTCAATGACTTCCTTCATCACAAGAGGGGGCACAACTGTATAAATATTTTTTGAACATCCTACAGTATTTCATAATATTTATGAGGTTGACATCGCTTGGGATGATTTAGCCTTTCTTGGCCTGACATGTTTCTCTGCTATTTTCTTTCTAAGTAACAAGAAAAGAAGGAGAAAGTGAAATAGAGGCATGGCTGTTCCATGAATTACAAGGTGTCAAAATATTATCTAGGGATTTCTTCTTTCTCAGGGTTGTGCAAAGAATTGCATACTTCTTAGCCTCTGGCGTTACTGGACAACAGTGGTATAAAAAGGAGAGGGAATTGTCACAGTGATTAGGATGAGAGGACTGCATCTGGACAAGTGTCACAGTAGTTAAGATGAGGGGACTGCATCTGGACTTGGAGTACTCTGGCAAGTCACGTAAGTACCAGATTTTGGAATCCATGCTATTCTGGGCACTTCCTTGACTTGAAGTATTTCCCTTTGCCTCCTACTGATATGTAGTATGTAATTTAAAGTGTGATTTGGGCTGCAGGCAACATAAGATTCAACTTAAAGAGGTTTTATGACAAAGAACATCTATTAGCTGGCATAACCAGAATCCTGGAAGTAGGGCAGTTCTAGAGCAGGTTAATTTAGCAGCTCAATGACATCATTGAAGACCCAGGTTCTTTCTATCTTTTTGTTCTGTTGTCCTCAGAGCATGGACTTATCTTCTTAGGCTGGTTCCCCTCATGGCCCCAAGATGGCTGCTGTAGTTCCATGTGTGGAAAGCAATATCTGCTTGTGAAAAAGGGAACTTGCTCCTCATATGTTGTCTTAACACCAGTTCCTTGAAATGGAAATTTGTGTGCAGGGAGGTTGTTGGAGAATATTTTCAGGAACAACAGCTGTTAGGGAGTGAGAGAGGCAAGGTTGGCCAAAAGGAGGAGTTGAGCTATGATGTGGCTGCAACGGAGGCCTCAGCTGAACTCACAGGGCCCTCTGGAGCTGGGATGGAGCTTCAGAGTTTCCAAAACTGTGGCAAGAGGCTGGACCTTTGTACCTTTCCATTGACTAGTCGTTGGATGTGTGCTGACGCTGAGTGGGTGGTGGTGGGGTGACCTCGGATAAAGCACTCCTGGCGGGTATGGGGAAAGTGCCTGTCTTGAAAGAGGATCTGGGTGGTACAGCTAGCATCCACTACTCGTGCCTCTTAGGAGGTCAAGGGTCACAATAAAGGAGCCTCTTTTTAGGTGTTTCCCATATGGCCTCTCATGTCCCCCTGGCCAGAAGTGCATCTCATATCCATTTCTAAACCACATATTGGCAGAGACAATGGTATTATCATGGTTGATTTGCACTGAAAAAGAGTCACTCTCTGTGGATAGCTCAGGCTTCTCCTGAAGAATGCAGCTGCTCTGAAGAAGGTGAGCAAAATCAAGGTATGCTAAGAAAGAAGATCGTGGGTGGGATGGGCATTCAGTGGCAGCAGGATCTGGTCCAAGGGGGGACTATGTCATCCCGAGTATTTGTCTGATCTGTTGATGCTCAACTCAGTGGAGGAAATCCCAGATAAGAAGTGCCTAGAAATGTCCACGTCTTTCAATGCTGATCGGAAGAGCATATAATGAGAAGATAAAGAGTTACCGCCCACAGTAAGCCTCCAGCTATAATAATAGTGGCAATATGGGAAGAAAGCCTTCTCTCTTTCATATACACTGAATTCAAAATGGTTCTCGTAGAGGTTGGCTGGTGGCCCCACTGTCCTGGCTCCAATGGGGTCCAGATGGCCCTTAAGCATCAGTAAAATCTCTTTGTGTGCAGACATGTTTGGCTCCTTATGTCACCCTACATCTTATTTGAGCTCCTCCTAGCACAGACTTTGAGACAAGGATTCAAATATAAGCGGTGTTGTTGGAGATGGAGATAGGGAAGTGAGGCCATGACCTAGGAAAGGACTGGCTGTAGGGTTGCCAGGTAAAATTCAGGAAGCCTGTTAAATTAGAAAGTCATACAATGAGTACTTTTTAAATATAAGCATGTCCTATGCAATATTTTTCAGACAAATAAAGAATATTTTTTTTAGTATGTGTCCCAAATATTGCCTGGAGCATACTTACACTACAAAAACTATCAGTTTTATCTGAAATTCAAAGTTAACTGGGGATCCTGTAATTTTTATTTGTGAACTCTGACGATCCAAGATAATAGCCAATAATGAGTATGTGATTGAGTCAGCTGCTACTGAAGATAACTATAATTTTATCTTACTGTGGCCTCTGGGAACCAGTGTAGAGTACACGCCTAGTTACCCAGGAGGCAAGGGAGCTGGGATGTTTCACACCTACTCTGCCAATCTTTGGTTGAAAGTTTGGGTAGGGGCAGGGTGCTGGTTCTCCAGTGGCCATCTCTCAGCTCTTCCGAATTTCCCTGAGCCCAGACAGGGAAGGTCTTCCTTGTGTGACTTCTGAGAAAGCCCTCAAGCAAAGAGACAGAAGTCCTAACAGTTGACAGTCAGCTGATGCCCTCTGAAGTGGTAAGATTCAAGGATATGGGCAAGGCACCTACAGTGCCTTAGGGCCTCAGTTACGGAACAGATGTGCCAGTACTAGAAACTGTTAGAAGCGCAGTCTTCAGTGTCAGTAGATCTGGGTTGGAATCTTGATTCTACCATTGAATATGTGAGCTTGGACACATTTCTTAACTTCTTGGCCCCTTTTCCTCATCAGTAAAATGGGTCTAATGATACATACCCCATCAGATTATTGTGAAGATTAAAAGTAAAAAAGTATAGGCTGGGTGCAGTGGCTCATGTCTGTAATCCTAGCACTTTGGAGGCTGAGGCAGGCGGATCATTTGAGGTCATGAGTTTGAGACCAACCTGGCCAACATGATAAAACCTCATCTCTACTAATAATACAAAAAATTAGCAGGGCATGGTGGTTTGCGCCTGTAATCTCAGCTGCTTGGGAAGCTGAGGCACGAGAATTGCTTGAACCTGGGAGGCAGATGTTGCAGTCAGCTGAGATGGCATCACTGCACTCCAGCCTGGGTGACAGAGTGAAACTGTGTCTCAAACAAACAAACAAACAAACAACAACAAAAACAAAAGATGATGTTAAAATGTACAAGCTTTGAGGTTAGACAGACCTGAACTTGAATCCTAACTCTACCATTTACCAGCTGGTGGCCTTGGACAGGCTACATCACCTCTTGGTCTCAGGTTTTCTTATTTGTAAAAGGCAGATAACATTCACCTCCTGGAACTGTTGTGAGATTGGAAATAAATGAAATATATTAAGTGCTCAGTGCCTGGCACAGTACAGATAATCACATAAATGTATGCTTGTACTGTTATTCCTTATAAAGGCATGAGGAAGAGATGAACTCACCACTAAGTGGTCCATGCCTAATCTGAGATGCAACTCTGCTCAAGTCTATCCAGATAGTTAATGGATTTCATAGATGGGATGAATTAAGCCTATGGTAGGGCTGGGATTTCTGAGGAGAGGAGATCCAGGTGGTCATTAGGCGTGGTCATTAGGCCTTGCCATCCTTCTGGGAATATGTTCCTACCCTCTTGAATTTAGGCACAGCCAGATGACTTGCTTTGGCCAATAAAATATGAGAGAGGTGGGTGGTACTTTCAGGTGGAAGCTCCAGGAGCAAATGCATGCTTGGTCTGTGCTCCACATGTGCCGTGCCTGCTACGTATTTTCCCTCCCTGATGATCAGTGAAGGTTGTGATGGTAGAATCTGGGACCCTGGGTTCCTGACCGGGGCTGGCATGGCACAGGGACCTCAGACAACTCATGATGGACATGCAGTGTGCATGAGAAATAATCTTCACTATTTGGAGGATCATTTGTTTCCACAAATGGACTTTGTCCAGGGGTCAGCAAAGTGATGCTGGCCAAACGATTGGAGCACAGCCATGTGCATTTGTTTACTTAGCATGTAGGGCTGCTGTTACACTACAAAGGCATAGTTGAGTAGTTGCAACAGAGATCATCTGGCCCTCAAAGCCTAAAGTACCTACTATCTGGCCCTCTACACAAAGGTTTACTGACTAGCCTATCCTGATTGACATAGGGGTTATTCATCTTCTGCTCTATCTCAACTTGGGGTTTGTGTGGGGCCTGGGGTTCTGCATTTCCAACAAGCTCCCAGGACATGCCAATGCTACTGGTCCATGGACCCCTTTTTGAGTAGTGAGGCTCTAGGGCAAGGTTTCTCAATCTCAGCACTGTTGACATTTTGGGCCAGATAATTCTGTGTTGTGGGGGCTTCCCCGTGCATTGGAGGTTGTTTATAGTAGCATCCCTGGTTTCCACCCACAAGATGCCAAGAGTTCCTCCTAAGATGTGACAACCAAAAGTGTTTCCAGACATTGCCAAGTGTCCCCTGGGGTGCAAGTTCCCATTAGACAGGAACCACTGCTCTGGGGACTCTTCAGTAAGCTCACAATTCTCTGGGGTGTTGACAAGAAACCCTTGGGCCACAGGCTTGGTATATCTCCTGTCTGATTCCAAGAATGATGGAAACAGTGCCAATGATGGAGAACTCCTGAGTCAGGCAGGAAGAGCCGGGGTCAAGGGACATGCAGAGGATGCCAGGAAGGAAAACAATGAAGTCGTTATATTCTTCTGCTCTGCTTGGAGTAATGTGTACATTTTAAACGTTTCACTGAAAAACTTGGATAAGATAGGTGGATAAATATCACTGCTTAGAAAATTTGGAGTCTGGAAAAACAACTCTAATGTGTAGGCTTCTTCATGGATGGCTAAGAGCCGTCCTAGGTGTGTCTGCCAGTCAGACATTTGCAGTGGGGCAGTCCCAGCCTCTTCTGCCTCACTCTTTCCCATCACAGTGCTATCCCATGGGAAGGGGCAGCTGATTGTCGCCTTCACCCTCACTCTGGAGGAGAGAAAGGGGAACGTTATCACCCTCCACCCTTGCCGTGTTGTCCCAAGGGCATGCTGACTTCCATCTGCTGCATGAACAGACCTCAAACTAGATGAATCAGAGGTGGCGGCTGCCGTGCGGACTGAGGGTGCTTTGAAATCAGGGGAAAAAGAATCATCAACATGTCTCAGTTTTCACAATTTGCATCGGACCACAGAAGAAAATCCTCACAGTCTGTGTATATATTTTTTGTAGACCCTTTGACATGTAATACGGTTTATTATTCTATTTATTTTTCTGTCTTGTCTAAAATTATAAGAGCCATATATAATTGTTATTTTGTAATTTAAAACAGTACAGAAGTGGGTACAGTTAAGAGGGAAGCCCTTCTCTCTTCCCTCCAATGCCACATCTCAGAATGAAACACTAAGAACAGGTTGGGTGTGATCCCTCCAGAGATTTCTATATTTTTAATACACATGCGTAGTGTTTACATACGAGGTCATACTACACATGTATAAGATGGTTCTGCTTTACTGTTTTCTTTTCATATCAGGGCCAGGCCAAGGGTGCAGAATTTAAGGAGGCACCCACTCTCAGGCTCATGTTAGCCCAGGGACATGGTTTGCACAACCCTGACAGTGAGCGCACCCTTAAATTTTGTGTCCCAGGTGTCTTACTCTTAAGGAAGTAATACTTTTCTGTATGTCCTGGTATTCCCTGCATAATATATCTTAGATATCTATGTCAGTTCAAACAGCCCTACCTCATTTTTTTCATAACACAGTTTAAATTTAAAGGTAACTACTGCCAGGGGTGGTGGCTCGTGCCTGTAATCCCAGCACTTCGGGAGGCCAAGACAGGAGGGTCACTTGAGCCCACGAGTTTGAGACCAGCCTGGGCAACATGGTGAAACCCCGTTTCTACTAAAAAATACAAAAAAACTTAGGCATGGTGGCGGGCACCTGTAGCCCCAGTTACTTGGGAGGCTGAGGCAGGACAATGGCGTGCACCTGGGAGGCAGAGCTTGCAGTGAGCGGGGATCGCACCACTGCATTCCAGCCTTTGCGACAGAGCGAAACTCTGTCAAAAAAAAAAAAAAAAATTTAGCTGGGCATTGTGGTATATGCCTGTGGTCCCAGCTACTTGGGAGGCTGAGGTGGGAGGATTGCTTGAGCCTGGGAGGTTGAGGCTGCCATAAGCTGTGATCACACCACTGCACTCCAGCCTGGGTGACAGAGCGAGACCCTATCTCAAAAAAGAAAAAATAATAATAATAAAACATAAAAATAAAATACAGGGTAACTTTTGCTTTGGTTTCATTTTTGTCTACCCAGTGTGATACCAACAAAGTGATTTGGACATAGCTTTTGGAGCTGTCGCGCCTCTGCTACCTTCTGGACTTCTATGCCTGTGTTGCTTGGCTCCATAGCTCCTTCCTTGAGCTGCCCAGGTTAATGGGTGGAGGGGACAGTGGTAAGAAGCTGAGAGAGACAAAGTAGGCTTGAGTTAGGAAAGGTTCAAGCTACCTGGAAAAAAAGAGGTGCACGAGGTGAGAGAAAGGGGCAAGAGCGGGCCTTTAGGAAGAGGCAGGGAATGGAGATTTTGGGGAGAGTAGCTGCTTCCACGAGTCAGAATTTGAGAAAAGAAATGTGTGAAGAGGAAATGTAGCCTACGTTTCAGGGTGTGATTCAAGTGTTCTTGGAGGAGGAGATTTACATCATTCCTCAAGGTCTTCTGGAGTTGGGTTTATTTAATGGAGTGCATCCTGGCCTACAGCCCAGCCCCAAGGCTAATTGGCCATAATTGGGTTACCTGTGTCTATTTGGTAAAGTTGAAGTGGGATCACAGGAGCCTAGGAGGGTTACTCAGTTTTCAAATAATCAGCTCTCTTACCAATAGGGAGTTCTTCTTCTTTTTTTTTTTTTTTAACTTTTATTTTAGGTTCAGAGGTACATGTGCAGGTTTGTTTTACAGGTAAACTGTGTGTCGTAAAGGTTCTGTGTACAGATTATTTCATCACCCAGGTACTAAGCATAGTACCTGATAGATATTTTTTCTGATCCTCTCCTTCTCCCACCCTCCACCTTCTGATAGGCCCCAGTGTGTGTTATTCCCCCCATGTGTCCATGTGTTCTCATCATTTAGCTCCCACTTATAAGTGAGAACATGTGGTGTTTGGTTTTTTGTTCCTTCATTAGTTTACTGAGGATAATGGCTTCCAGCTCCATCCGTGTGGCTGCAAAGGACATGATCCTGTTCTTTTTTATAGCTGCATAGTATTCCATGGTGTGTGTGTACCACATTTTCTTTATCCAGTCTACCAGATCTACACTGATGGGTATTTAGGTTGATTCCATGTCTTTGCTATTGTGCTGCAATGAATATATGTATGCATGTGCCTTTATGGTAAAACGATTTATATTTCTTTAAGAATATACCTCATAATGGGATTGCTGAGTCACATGGTTATTCTGTTTTACTGCTTTCCACAATGTCTGAATTAATTTACATTCCCATCAGCAGTGTATAAGGTTCTCCACAACCTCACCAGCATCTATTATTTTTTGACGTTTTAATAATTACCATTCTGACTGGTGTGAGATGGTATCTCATTGTGGTTTTGATATGTATTTCTCTAATGATTAGTGATAGTGAACATTTTTCCATACGCTTGTTGGCGGCATGTATGTCCTCTTTTGAAAAGTGTCTGTTCATGTCCTTTGCCCACTTTTTAATTTTTTTGTTTTTTGCTTGTGAATTTGTGTGAGTTCCTTACAGATTCTAGATATTAGACATTTGTCGGATGCATAGTTTGCAAATAATATGGGGTCCTAGGCCACTTTGAGGAGTTTTGGAAATCTACAAAACTATTCCTCAGAACAACGCAGGTGAACAAATACACACAACATTTTGCCAACAGTTTTTAGGAGTTTTTGAACGCAGAGGCCCAACCTCAGCCCCCTGTGTCAAGGAAGCTGGGGAGGGCTCTGCCTGATGCTGCAGTCCCAGCCACCTGCAAATCAACTCATATTGAAAATGTGCCCAATCAGTGAGCACATTACCGTCTCCAAGAGTGCCTTGTGGAGGCAGATATGCACTTGAAAACTGCATATTCTAGAGTCTTGGCCTTTCCTGCTTGACAGCAAGAGGAATATGCAGGAGTTTGGTGGAAGTTTCTGACACAGAAATCTTACAATAGGAGTTTACCTCTGAAATCCCAGTGGAGTCCATTAGTGGAGCGATTTGCAGCTCCTTGCTTTGCTAGGTGTGCCAAGAGCGGTTCTGGTTTTAGAAGGCAGTCATCCAGGACTGGGAAGGGGCAGGCTGGGAGAATCTAAGCCCCACTGAAGGGTCCCAAGTGGAAGATGAAGAATGATGAGGACGTAAATTCTTGGTGTCTGGGAGAAGCCTGAAAGACTGGAGGCTAAGACCAGCCTTGAAAATGTATAACAGGAGACTAAGTGGCATTTTCTCCCATCATCTCAGACTGGCTGACAGTGGCACAGAGCTAGGGAGATTTCTGCACCACCGCTGGGATAGGGGAGAACAAGGAGGCAGCACACTGTCCTCAGGCCTGACGAGGTTGGCAGAATGGGCCCTGTTACTACTAATCATCATTACTGCCTTTCCACAAGCTATCAGTTTAAAAGAACAAAATGAGAGAGGAAGAGTCCTGTAGCCTTGGAAGGAGTGTAATTCTCCTTCTCCTTCATCTCTTTCGTCTTCCTTCAGCTCTTTCTTTTCCTTCTCCTTCTTCCTTTCCTTCTCCTTTTATTCTTCTTTCTCTTCCTCCTCACCCTCCTCCTCCCTCACTTTTTTTGTTTTTTAAAGCTATTCTAACCTCACTGGGGAAAGGAAGGGGACTGTGCTTTCTGAGGCCAAGCAAAAGGAATTGGAAGACAAGCAGGGGTTGTCTTAGTTACAGTTCCCTTAGATGCAGGTTCTGAGGCAATTAGTTTGTTTAGGAGGGGATTCCAGGAAACACTAATAGGAGAAATGGGGAAGCGAATCAGGGAAGGGAAGAAGTCACACTCTTCAGAGTGTGTCACAGAGCAAAGTATCACTGCAGGCAATAGGAGCTTAGTCCCACTGGGGACCTCTGACAGTCAATAGAGACCATGCCTTCTGAGATATTCCTCACAGGGGCTGGGATACCGATTCAACAACTCTGAAGAGCCATTGATTGCCTCCTGGTCTTGAAAGGTGTTAATTCCCTGGTTAATTTCAGCCTGCTGCTTGCTCTGGCAGAGTGAGCTCCAATCCTCAGAGGAAGCCCCCAGGCAAAGAGGCAAAGAGACACAGGTGCTGGCCAACAAAGCTAGGCTGACACATTATTTGATTTCATTCATAGCAAGTTCAGAGAGAAGCAAAACAGATCTATGGTGTTAGAAGTCCAGACAGCAGGTACCTTGGGAGGGGATGATTAGAGGAAGGTTTGTAAGATTATGATCTTGTCTAATTTATTGATCTGAGTTTGCACAGATGCGTTCATTTCATACAAATTCATTGACCTGTACACTTGTAATCTGTGTACTTTTCTACATATCTTTTATATTTAAATATATTTACAAAAACACTAAGTCTCATTTCTTGGAATGGGCTTTTTCTAGTAACTTAAAGTGTCTGAAAAGTTCCAGAATTGAACCAAGATGTCACCAAGGGAGACATTACCCAAAGGAAAATGGGAATTCAGCTGAGCAGAGATGAGGGCAGCAACATCCAGACATGACAAATGACCTGCCGCTCCGACAGAAACCGCTAGAATCAAACACAGAGAAAGGAAATGGATGGGAAGAAGTCAATTTTGAGATTATTTCCCAGCCCCAATAAACTGCGATTTCTTGAAAAACCAGTTGCAAATGTTTGGCAGCAGCTTTGCAAAGAAGGTCCTCTGAGAAAGGATTCCAGATGGATAGGATGTTTCCCCAATAAGTCTCTTGTCTCCAGGCTCCAGGGAGACCTGGCAGGGCCGGCGTTGCAGCCCAACACACATGAGGGACCCATTGGCTTCTTCAAACTTCCCACTAAATGTTGTGATTAACCACACTGTGGCTCCAATTAGATCAAATAAAAGCAACATGTTAAAAGAATAGCAGCAGGAGGTAATGTGCATATCATTAAAGAACAAGTTACAATTATGAGTCCTTTGGTGAGTCTAATAGAGACATGTCGCGTGGAGCTGAGACAAACACAGAGTCTGCTGGTTTGAGGTTGCACCCTGAGTTTGCCATGGGTTGGGAGCTGGGTATATATTAGTAAGAACGTTATCAAGGAATAATAGCTATTTTTTAGGGCTTCCTATCTGCCAGACACTGTGTGAAGTGCTTTGCATGCAATACTAATGAAGTAAGTTGTATTTATTCCATTTTATGTTGAAGAAACTGAGGACCTAAGCAGATGGGAGAATTGATAAAGGTTAAACAGTTAACTAGTGGCTGGGTCTGCCTGAATCCAAAGTCCACCTGATTTTAATTTTTTATTGAAATTGAGGTATAACTTACAAATAGGAAGATATGGACATTTTAAGTGTAAGGAACTATTGCCTATGCATACACCTGTGCAACCACCACCCAGGTCAAGCTATGGAGCATCCCTGGCATTCCAGAAGGTTCTCTTATGCCCCTTTTCCAGTCACTATCACTCCCAAAGAAAGTGCTGCTCAGAGTAGTTTTGCCTGCCCTTGAACCTCATAGGTGGTAGCCTACCCTGTGTGTTGTTTTGTATCTAGCCTCTTTCACTCAACTTATTTTCGAGATTTACCCATGTGTATGGTGCTTGAATTAGTAGCTCATTCATTTTTCATTGCTGAGTAGTATTCTACTTAGAAATACACTGCACTTGATTGATTTGTTCTGCTGATAGTATTCAGGTTGTTTCCAGTTTTCAAGGCCAAGTGCTTTTAACCACACATATTTCACTGTAGGTTGATGAAGGCAGCTGGGTTACTTGTTTTTGTTGTTGTTGTTGTTTGTTTGTTTGAGACACAGTCTCAGTCTGTCACCCAGGCTGGAGTGCATTGGCATGATCTTGGCTCACTGCAACCTCCGCCTCCTGGGTTCAAGCGATTCTCCTGCCTCAGCCTCCCGAGTAGCTGGCATTACAGGTGCATGCCACCATGCCTGGCTAATTTTTGTATTTTTATTAGAGAGAGGGTTTCACCCTGTTGGCCAGGCTGGTCTCGAACTCCTGCCTGCCTCGTTCTCCCAAAGTGCTGGGATTACAGGCATGAGCCAGCTGGGTTACTTGTAATAGTCGGGCAGGGGAACTTACATGAAAAAAGAAGGAGGTTTCAGAGGTCACAACTATGAACAGTAAAGCTAAGAAAAAATGAAAGCTGAACGGAAACCTCTTGCTCTCAGATTTCTGCATAGCTCCCGCCCTTGTGTCTTTCAGTCCAGTCTCTGCTCCGACGTCACATTCTGCATACAATGGTACCTCCTAACAGATGAAATGATGGCATAGGCATGCAATCTGCAAAATCCATACTGCAGGATATTCTAGGGGACAAATGACCTGGGCATTTCAACAAAAACCTGCAAGAAACAAAAACAAAGAAAGGAAATGGGTAAGAACCTAAAGACTGAAAGAGATTTGTTTGAACCTGAATTTAAGTAAAGTTCATAGCATGCAAAAATATTTGCGACAATGGGGAGGTGTGAACACTGATGGGACATGATCACATATTAAGGAGTCCTGGTTATTTTTTAAGTGCGATAATGGCATTGAGGTTATGTTTTGTAAAAGTCTCTGTCTTTTAGAGTTAAAATAAAGGACATCTCTCCACCTTCACACTCCAGCTTGCTTACCTTGCGCAGGGGAGGAAAGATTTCTTTCCTCACCCATTGCTAGGTTTATGACTGAGATACCTATCATAAAAGACAGATTCACAAGAGAAAAGCATAGAAATTTATTTAATATAGTTTTATATGACATGGGAGCCTTTAGAAGTGAAAGACTACAAACAACAACAACAACGGGGAAACCTGTGTATTTTTACGCTAAGTTTGATGAAGAGGTGGACAGTCCTGGAGAACTGTGATTGGACACAGGGGGTGTGATCTACTGATAATAACCTGGGGGCCTGTTTGTTCAGAGTCTTCGCTGAGTCCCTGCGTCATGGACTCTCCTTTCCTCCGCTTATGAGTTGGGCACAACCCACATGGGTAGTATTCCACTGTATTCCACATGAGGCTTTTATGACCGACTTGAGCAGAAGGTCAGAGGATTCTATGATATTTGATGGTGTGCTTCAGGGGAGGGGGTGGGGATCAGAGAGACCTTCCCGCTTCTGCGGTTTTCTCAGATGCCAAGATGCTCTAGTTTGGGGAGCATATCCTAAATCCTATCACCTGCCTAATGTTACTTACTAGCTCTCATTTCCCTCTGACACTTGCCCTTTTTGCTTTCTTGAGTAGAAGCTTCATAAAGGCAAGACCTTCATCTTATTCACAGCAGCTGATTCTATCACCTTGTATGGCACCTGACACATAGAAGGTACTCAATAAATATTTGTTGAATGGATGCATGAAGTGTTTGAGAAAGTTCCCCTGAAAGCAAATGTCAAAGAATTGAAAAACAGAAGGAAACAATGAAGCCTGGGGACATGGTTTCTGAAATCAGGTTTTTTTTTGTTTGTTTGTTTTTTTGTTTTTTTACAGTGCAAAGAGCTGGCTGTGGAAGGCAGCTGTGTTAGAACTATTTATGAAACTCTCACTTGTGCCTGATTGGGAGGAGATAAAAATCTACCTCCCCAAAGGCCCCCCAGCTTGAGTTGTGACTGCTGCACTATGGGCTTGTTTATGTTTAGCAGCTGGGGTCCACAGGGAGCCTGTGACAAGGGCTGGGGCTGCAGCAGTTGAAGTTGTGCCTGTCATTATTTAATTAAATCATCGTGGGCACGTCCCTTAACTTCTCGGAGCCTCAGTTTCATCTATGGTAAGGGAGGTTGATTATTCATCTGCTCACAGGGGTTCTGAGAGAAGCAAAGGACGAGCTGGTCCCAAGGAACTGCATTTGATAGGCCCCCTCCTCTCCCAACCCTACCCCTTCCCCAGGTGATTCTCAAGCTGGTGTCCCTGGGAGAAACCACACCAATGGAAGTCACTTGAAACACAGGAGAAAAGATTCTCAAGTTGTGTCTAAAAAAAAAATTGCTAACGGTCAAACTGCCTTTGAAAATTCTCTGGGAAGGGACCTCCCTGGAGAGGACAGCCGTCTCTCCACGAGGCCAGCACAGACAGTGCTTCCTCCAGTGCTGGAACAGACCACCGTGCTTTCCCTGGGCCCCAGATGAACGAGGTGATGTGAGGCTCACCCCGCTTATTGGAAGACACGCTCACTGAACGGGGCTCGGAGAAACTGGGACCCAGTGGTTGGCGCAGCCAGGTTCTGAACGCGGACCATTTGGCCCCAGAGGCAAGGTCCTACAACCCTTGTGCAGTATGGGTGTCCAAGGGGACCTCCACGGACCGGCAGTGCTTGAGTTAAAGTAGCTTTAGGGCAGTCGGTCTGGACGCAGCACACAGGCAGAAGTGAAGAGGGGAGGAGGGGAGAGGGGAGGTGTGCAGTGCAGCGGAGATAACCACAGAAACCACCGCAAAGGGAGACGTGGGCCTTCGCCTGGCTTCAGTGGTCACTGGTCCCACGGGTGGGACTAGGCGGGTGAGCTGTGATTAAAAATTGGCTCAACCACCGGTCCTTGACCCAAGCCGCTCACAAATCAGAAAGGTTGGCTGCTTTGAGTTTCCTCTGTTTCTTTTCTTTTTCTTCTTGGTTATAGGCACTGCACAGTGTTGGGATAGGCTAGAAGGAAACCCCAGGACAACAAAAAGGCCGGCACGGTCCCCAGCCTGACCATCAACAGGGACCTGCCATGGGTCAGAAACGACCTGCCCACACACGTCCGCACGTCCTCCAAGGCTGGGGAGGAGGAGGCAGGATTCCTGGCTTTCCTCCAGGCTCTGCAACCACTTCCCCTCCTCCCTCTCTCCTGCTATTAAATTTAGGTCTCTTTCCGGAATGTTCTAAACCTTTTTAAAGGCAGCAACACACTGTTCCTGAGTTGGCTGTTACCTCTGAGAAACCGGGAATGAATTGCCAAGTAATTGCCGATGGCTTTGAGCCTGGACTCTGGGCTCGGGATCCTCCTAGGCCCACCCCTGGGATGAGTCATCATTCATCGGAAGGACCCCTCCCTCCTAAGACCCCTGAGCTGCTCCAGACGTGGCTGTAAAAGCTGGCCTCGGCATGGCTCCTGTCTCTCTCCATGCCTGACCGCCCTGCTCCTCACCCCGCTGTCCTCTCCCTGATGGTAGCTCATTCATTCCACCGGTCTCTGTCACAGACCCCAACAGGCTCTGCCTGTGGCCGCTGACCCTCACTCCTGGGCAGGCTGATCCCACCCTAACGGTTTCCAACAACTGCTGGCTTTGCCCAAGGGTCCTCTCTGGCTGCCCCAGCCAGCCCAGCCCCTAGTACAAGCCAGACCAGAAGTTCCAGGGTGTTACCCCTCCAGTCCCCAGCTGCCCTCAGCCATGCCTGGTGGACACACACCCCAGCTCCTGTGCCCCTCCATGGGGATAGCTAAGGTGTGTTCCGTTCCCCATACTGCGGACCCCAGTTCCCCACAGACACACCCTGTAGGGCTTTTTCTCCCTTCCTTCTCTCACTTCCCCTCTCTTACTGGGTCACCTAACCACTTGCACTGACATCTGTGCCAGTGGGAACTCAACCTTGAGAACGCCTTTCAGAGGCTTAACACATATTCGTGCTGAGCCAGGTAACTAACCGCTTGGGCCTGTCTTAGGCAAAAGAGGTGTGACCGCAAACAGACAGATCTGGCCCCAGACATTGCAGAGGTCAGCCTCACAGACACAAGGACTGCTGAAGCACTACTACCAAATTTGTAATTTGCTTTTAAAATATTTGAGTTCCTACCATGGGCCAAGCAGTGTGCCAAGCTCTGGTGATATGGGGTTGAGTAAATTAGACAAGAATTTTCTTTACCGGGGTATACGTGCTGGTGGAGCTACCCAATGACTAAGAAAAAAAAAGTCAATTGTAAGTGTTATGCAGAGTGTAATGTGTTACTTTAGGTGCTCAGGGAAAGTAATGTTTAGGCTGAGCTATGAATTATACAAAGGAGCCAAATGGATACAGGTAAGACAGATGGGCCGGGCGTGGCGGCTCATGCCTGTAATCCCAGGACTTTGGGAGGCTGAGGTAGGTGAATTGCTTTAGCCCAGATGTTAGAGACTAGCCTAGACAACGTGGTAAGATACCGTCTCCTCAAAAAATGTAAAAATGAGCCATGAATGATGATATGTACCTGTAGTCCCAGATACTCAGGAGGCTAAGGTGGGAGGATCATAAGCCCAGGAGGTTGAGGCTACAGTGAGCCATGATTGCGCCACTGCACTCCAGCCTGGGCGACAGAACAAGATACTGTCTCAAAAACAACAACAACGAAAAGACAGGAGACCACAGATAGAGGGAGCAAAAGCATGAAAATGGGAAGCTTTCTCAGAGTGCTATGAATGGAGCGACTTCCTGGAAGCTGGGCAGTGACTAAGGGCAGTGCCTGGTACAGAGTGTAAGCTCAACCTGGTCTTGGGATTAGGGCAGAATTCTCTGCAGAAGTAAGGAGACATAAATCTGAAGAATCAGAAGGAGTAATTGAGGACTAGGAAGAGAAAGAGACTTCCAGGCAGAGAGAACAGCATATGCAAAGGTCCTGAGGCTAGAGACTGCCCAGTACATTTTGACTGGCTAAATAGGAATTAAGGGGTAGATGGCTCAAGATGAGGCTAGAGGGGTAGTGTGATTGATAATCTTATTGTTCAGCAAATGTTCACTCTTCTCCCTGCCCATTTAGGGAACAGGATACTTCCCCTGCCCCACTGACTTGAGGCTTGTCCTTGTGACTTGCTTGAGTCAATGGAATATGAGCAACTACAACATAAGCAGAGGCTTGAAGTGTGCAATTCAGCTTGGTCTCTGGCATTCCCACTGTTCACCATGAAAAGAGCATACCCTGGTTAGCAAGTAAAGCAGATTGAGGTCGATCCTCAGCCTGGAGCTAACTGAACTGTACAGTCAGTGGAGAGAATCAATAGTCATTTTAAGCCACCAAATGTTGAGGTGGATTGTTACGCAGCATTGTTTTGGTAATAGCTGACTAATACAAGTGGGTAGGGAACCAATCCTGCAAGGAGGCCACTAGGAAGTTATGTACAAAGCTCTTGCTACCTGCTCAGGTTGGTCAGCTGGGTTGGGAGGTTACTTCTATGCAGTTGTCCTGCAAAGATGATGTAATGCAGGTGAGTGAATGATTTATGGGAAGCTGAAAAGTTGCCTTTTGGGCAAGATCAAGGAGCCAGGCTGCTGAGAACAAGCCTTCATATGACACAAATCTTAAGTTTGGCTCTCCTCATCTGTCCCAGGTGAAAGGACCGTCTGTGTGTATGATCTAGGATGTTTAGTGTGAAGTCGGGTCATGCTGTCATTTCCAAGGTGAACTCCTTGTGGGCAAAGATTTAACCGTGGACAGAAGTACAGGTAAATATGCTGACAGAAATGAAGAGAAGATGAGTCAAAATGGAGGCATACAAACTCAGGGAATAAAATGTTATACCTTTCAAAGTGACAGTGGAAGGCTGACCACCATTTCGGCTCCTCCTAAAGGGGCTGCTGTCTCTTGAAATGCAAACTCCCAGCAGTATTGGTGGTTCTGGAATGGCAGCATCTGTTCTCCAAGGGAATTACAGGACACAGCAGGAATCTTCAGTGTGGGGAGGAGATAGGGGAAAAGAGGTGGGGTAGCTCAGATATGATCAGATGGGTCACTGTCTGGGACAAGCCATTTACAAAGGCCACATGAACAAAGTCAACCTTGATCTGGGTTGGCAGCTGGGTGGTGGTGGGGGAAAGAGCGCTATGTACTCAAAAGCCAGGGCTCCTATGGGACATTTCAGGAAAAGTTCCAGCCTTCCCTTGTCAGCTCTTGGAGTAACTAGATTTCCTTCCTTGTCTTAGAAAAATGCTTCTAGAGTAAATTGATAGCAACTGAAACAGTAGAAGCATCCAGTTTTTGTTAAAAATCCTGCTTTCATTACAGCTGCAAGGGATGGATCTAGAACTGATTTATGGAGCTTAGGGATTCTGTGAAGTCATACTTGGCCTTCACAGCAGGAGAGAGAGAAAGACAGAGAGAGGGAGAAGCAGTCAGAGGATGTAACCTCTCTACTCGCTTGGGATGAAAAAGCTCCTTCTCTCTCCAACATACACAGGCACAGACATCCTCCCAGGGGAGGTATTGTGGCCTGACTCTCACTTTGGGAAGATTCTTCTCTTGCTGCCTTTTAGGACCAGAGCATGCTTTATCTCCAAAGGCTGGGCCCCTGTTTTATGCCTCCAGGGCAATCCTCTTGGACTCACCTTGTTAACCTGAGTATCACACCATTCTCTGTCTTGATGGTAGAACTAGAGAGTCCTGAGGCACAGATGCTCAATTGCTCAGGTAAATCAAATGGTCTCACATACTCAGCTTGGCAGAGGCTCAGAGCATGAACCAATTACTCCTCCTTTTATTCATGCAACATGTATTTATCCATTATCTACTATGCGCCACTCACTGGAGCTACAGAGGTGAAGGCACAGTCTGACCAGTGAGAACAATGCTTCTCAACACTTTTGATGCCACAGCACATAGTGAAAGGCTTATTTTATAGGACATAACTCTGAGATGCATGGTAGAATTTCAGAGTTTCTGTCTCTTTACTTTACCTTCTTCTATTACCCTTGGTTTGTATGGACCACATCCCCAAAGGAGGGGGTGGGGGCTATTAATATGCTAAAATCCATACGGGTGGTGAACATGTTAATATTGAAAAATTCAAAATAATCGGAATGGCCTTCTTAACAGAAGCAGATCCTGAGACAAAGATTCAAGTGCAGTTGTTATTGTGTTGGGGGGTGTAGACAGCCCCAGGAGGGAAAGGAAAAGTGATATGGAGAAGCACAGACAGTCAATCAAGGCAGGTTATTAAGCCAAGTACTGCTGTGGGCAAATGGAGCTTGCAGCCATGGAGAAAGCTCTGGGATACTGTGTACAGCACACACCTGAGTTGTCCCACCCAATGGGCAAGGGAGCTGGGGTATTTACACACCAATTCCCTCTTAATCATTGGTCAAGAGCTATTCCTGGCAGGTGTTAATTCTATGGCAGTTTTCCCTGCTGAAGTGATAGGCAGCATGGCATTCTGCAGATCTGAAATGCAGAACTGGCAGTGGAGTTTGGCTGGAACACACGGAAATGTTAGAGATATGGGCAGGGCATGGACAGATCCTGCTAGATGCATCAATGGGGGGGTTAGTAAAATATTTGATAACACATCCTTCAAGCCCAGGACAATGTGGAACTATATTCATTGACATAGGAGTGCTCAACTACACATTATTGAGTGCATGAAAGCAGCATAGAGAATATCCAGTAGAGTTAGACCATTGGATTGCTTATTTTTCTCTGTATGTAAATGTGTCCCACACACTGGAAGGCAAGGCCAGGACCAGGGTGAACCAAGCAAGGCTCTTGCTGTGGGGTAAAGTCTAAGGAAATGTCAAAAAGCTCAGTAATCAAGATAAATATTTCAATGCAACATTTAAAAAATATCAACATTAATACAAAAATTCCATGATGAACAAGGTCAGGAGCTGACCTCGTATTTGCACAACTCAGCCTCATTCACTTCATCCTAATCCCAGCCCTGTTGTATTCTGTCTCCCTAAAATTTTGACCATTTGAGGCAGAGAAGGAGAGAGAGGAGTTGGAGAGAAAGTCTGATTTCTTTCCTCTTCCGGCCCGCCAACCTCTTGCTCGTGCCTCCCTTGGTCAATTCCAACCACAGCTAACATTAGAGCCTTAAAATATCCACCTCCAAAGGACGGCCTCTCCTCTCCTCCTTATCCCCATTCTGTCTCCTCTTTTAGCCTCTACCCCCGGCACAGAGCAGAGCAGCTAAAGGGCAAGGACTGGCATGGTTCCCTCAGGAACCTGTAATAATTTGCAGGCAAAAAGAATCGGTTCCCGAGCAGGCCAACAAAAGCCCTAACAAATGAGACGTTGTCTTCCAGGTGCAGGTCAGCAGTGGCCAGTTAACTGCACATGTTAGTTCACAGTCCTCTGGGGTGACAACCTTGGGTCAGGCTGACCCGGCCAGAGAACACAGAGCCAAACGCCAAGTAATCAAAGCCAGTTTGTTGAAACCAAGCCATCTTGACTCCCGTCTCCCAGACAATCGGGCCCCAGCCAAGAGTTTCCTACCCCTGCCTCCTCTGGGAGTCTGCGTTCTGTGGGCTTGTGCAGCCGTCCCCTTCCCAAGTTGGCTGATTCTCAATTAATCAGGGATCGGGACCCGGTTTATGCTTCCTGCCTCTAGTAGCTTCCACTTTTCTCCCTCTGGTACTCTTACACCTGTGGAAAGATGGAGAAAAGTGAGTTCTGTCTGGTTTTTGCAGGGCAGCAATCAGAGAGACCCAAGTAGCTTGGTTAGGAGCAGCAGAAACTGAAAGGCCTGGCCTCCAAAGATTCCATTGACTCTAAGCAGTATTTTTTTTTTTTTTTGAGATGTTGGCTCACATCAGTGCGAACAAAATCATGTTTCTGTCTCGACTGAGTCATTTGGCTAAAGCATTAATTTCACAGCCAGCATTCACACTGACACACACGACCTTTCGTTTTCTTCCATGAAGAATTAACACACAATGACTTGTTTTCAGGTCCCAGGCCACTGGCAATGGTGGCCTTTGTCTTGTTTGTCACAGTGGCTTTCATTCCCGTCCACCTGATGTGCCTGTGATGAACACATGAGGCTGCTGCAGAGGCAGAAAGGTCGAGAAAGGAGGGGGAATTTTGCAGTATTCCACAATGAGCATCAGCACCTTGTTAAAAACAGAGCCAATCAGAGAAATGCATCATTCCCTGGATCTGGTAGTCCAGTGGGGTAGAGGAAGAGGGAGGCTTTGATCTATACATCTTCATCACACTTTGGGCCTGGCACACCGGTGACCATGGGATTCCTGGCTACACCACCTACCTGTCTGGACATCTTTGGACAAATGACTTAATCTCTCTGAGACTCAGTTTCTTCAACCACAAAATGAAACATAGTAGGACCCGCCACATAGCATTGTTGTGGCGACTGAATAAGATCATGCCCTTGGTCACAGTATCTGACAAAAAGTAAGAGCCTCATAAATGCTGTCTTTTATTATTATTCATGGAAAAGTTCAGTCCAGAAACTTCGTTTTAAATGTCTGCTCCATTTTTTCCAGGGCTTCCTCAGCAAACCCATAATTCTGGGTCTTGGTAAAACACTTGCAGTAAATGTTTATAAGGTTGACATAAGCATTGCATGTCAAAACCCAAGAAGGATGAAAGGCCAGCTGAAGAAGAACAATCCTTCATCTGAAATCCCAGCCCACACCTGTAATCCCAGCACTTTGAGAGGCCGAGGCAGGCAGATCATTTGAGGTCAGGAGTTTGAGACCAGCCTAGCCAACATGGTGAAAACCTGTCTCTACTAAAAATACAAAAATTAGCTGGGCATGGTGATGCATGCCTGTAGTCCCAGCTACTCAGTGTTTGGGTGAAGGAAAAAGGACAAGATGGAGGAAGGTGAACAAGAAGGCACAATCCATGTTGCTTCCGGGTTCTTCCTCACAAACATTCCCGCGCGC
>NW_012100432.1:4454499-4526047 GCF_000951045.1 Mandrillus leucophaeus | reverse complement strand
TCGCCCGAGAGTGTGTGCATATTTGCAATAAAAGACTGCCACTTTCTTATGTACTTTGGCCTCATGTTTAATTACTTAGTTCTCCTAAATTAAGTTACATTAAATTAAATTGAAACAAAACACTCAGGATGCTGAGGCACGAGAATCACTTGAACCCGGGAGGTGGAGGTTGCAGTGAGCCGAAAGATCATGCCACTGCACTCCAGCCTGGGCAACAGAGTAAGACTCTGTCTCAAAAAGAAAAAAAAATAAGAAAGAAATCCCAGCCTGCTTTGTCATTCTTAGCTTGGCTCATTATTCCTTCTCTGCACTGACCCTGACCCACCCCTTTTATGACCTTTCCACAGAGGAAAGTCCAGAGTAGGTGTTGAATAATTGGCATCTATTGTCTTTGGATGTAGACTCTGAAACCAAGCTGTGAGGGCCTATACTTTATCTGGGAAGTGAACTAGGAGGTACAAGTAGGGGTGTGGGGAGATGAGGAAGGGAAGGGAAGGCAGTCCATCACAGTGTGTCATGAGCAGGTCACTCCTGTGGACAACTGGACTCATCCCACTACTAGTTACCTCTGGAGATGTTGTAGAGCACACCCCTGAGTTGTCTCACCCAAGTTGTGAGGAAGCTGGGGATTTAGCCACCAACTCCGATCAATCATGGGCTGCCAGCTACTCCTAGGGGCATGTATCTTGTGCAGAGTTGACAGTGGCCAAAGTGGAAGGCAGCAGTGGCAGAAAGGAAGCCAGCAGGTATGAACTGGTCCCCAGGAGACATGGGCAGGGCAGTGGTGGCTTTGGCTACACAGTCCTCAGGTTGCTCAAGTTTAGCTAATCAATTGCATTTGACTCAGGAAATGTATTGCTTTGTTGGTGCCAAGTCTGATGGGATTGTGTCACTGTAGTGCCCCAGGACCGTGGGTCTTGGTCTCAGAGGCAATGTGATTTCCAGCCATCTGGGCACAGCTCCTGCTAACAAATCTGCCTCCGGTGGATTGTCTTTTCTAGAAGGCAGCCACAGAGACAGAGTTCCAGTGCTCATTCTTTCTTCGAGAGATCTGTAGAATGAGCCAACATCTGGTGCCTTGGGTATCTACGTGATAAGCATTCAGCTGAGACCAGCAATTTATCCTCTTAAGAGGTCACCAGACCACAGCTTTTGGTCAAGGTGACCTGACAGGGCTGCACTGACAACTAAAGAATAAAGCAGTGAGGTGAAGTCTGCTGACCTGGGGGCACCATAACAGTAGTCTCCAAGGCCATATTCCAGGACTTTCTATGTGTCTCTTGGTTCTAACTTAATAGCCAGCATTCATGGAGCTGCTTCTACACATGAGGCATTAAGACCAAATGTATTATATCAAGAGATGAATGGTGTTAGCCCTGCTTTATAGATGAAGAAAATATAGGCACAGAGAAATCAAGTATCTTGCCAAAGTCAGAGAATCAATAAATGACAATACAGTTGAACCCAGGTGTCTCTGGCTACAGAACCCATAGTTTTAGCCAATATGCTATATTTTATTTATTGTACAGGTTTTCCTTGTTAACCCTGAAGGGTTATGTCCAGTAATGTGGAGTAAACTGGCTCCCTGAAGGTAGAAGAGAGGATGGGAATAGCTGTGATTTGGAGCATCTGCCAATTTCTGTGGTGTAAATACTCCTACCATGGCCAATTTCAGGCTCCTTAGAATTTAACAAGTGGCTTACGAAATTCCAGAATGTGGAACAATTGGCTCCCACAAGCCAGAAGGAACCAGCTCCAGCCTTCCACTGGAGATACCACCCTCCCAGAGGTCTTCATTATCAAGGTTTCTAGAGAATATTGTTGAAACAGTTTCTTTCTTAGCCATTCCACTCCTTAAATCTTGCCCAAGAGCTCTAGGATTATAAATCAGATCTTGGTATCATTCATTTAACAAACATGAAGTGTCCATAAGGCATGAGGGGTGATGCCTCTTAGGGAGACACAGTTCTAAACTGTCTTAGGTCCAGTTTTCCAGAAGCAGACTCAGAGGCAAAGATATGTGTGCTGAATGAGGAAGTGTTGCAGGAAAAAACACAGGGTGGTGGGGAAGTCAGATGGGAAGGGGAAAGGAGCAAGCAGGGGTATGGTGGCAAGTCAAGTCCCATGAAGCAGCAGTCCCTAACCTTTTTGGCACCAAGGACCAGTTTCATGGAAGGCAATTTTTCCATGGACCAGGAGGGTGGGGGGATGGTTTCGGGACAACTCAAGCACATTACATTTATTGTGCATTTTATTTCTATTATTATTACATTGTAATATATAAAGAAATAATTATACAACTCACCATAATGTAGAATCAGTGGGAGCCCTGAGCTTGTTTTCTTGCAATTAGAAAGTCCCATCTTGGGGTGATGAGAGACAGTGACAGATCATCAGGCATTAGATTGTCATAAAGAGTGGGCAACCTAGATTACTTGCATGTGCAGTTCACAATAGGGTTTGTGCTGCTATGAGGATCTAATGCTGCTGCTGATCTGACAGGAGGTGGAGCTCAGGTGGTAATGCGAGCTCTGGGAGTGGCTGTAAATACAGGTGAAAATTAACTCTCTCACCTGCCTCACCTCCTGCTGTGCAGCCTGGTTCCTAATAAGCCATGGACAGGTACTGGTCCATGGCCCGGGGGTTGGAAACCCCTGCTGTGAAGGGTACTTTAGATTCAATCTTGCAGGGGAGCTTTGGAAAGAGTGGGGTGCATCTGGGGTGTCCTGATGAGGGGTGATATGACGAAGTATTTCTACTTGCAATTCTCACCACTTGTCATTGGTTAAGGGCTGTCCCCAGAGGGGCACACATTTTCAGGGACCGCCAGCACTTGACTGGTGCAGCAAGGCTCCAGTTGTCTGATGGCAGCCCCTGATGAAGAAGCGCAGGGATAGACTGGTAGGAAACAGAGTCCCTCAGGAGCTGGTGTAAACAGAAACAGTGAAGGGGTTAGGTGCAGAGCTCTGAGAGTGTCTACTTCACAGTCATTCACTCGACCAGCATTTACGAGAGCTATAGTGTACTGAGCACTGTCCTAGGTTCACAGGACCCAAAGATGAATGCAAACAGCCAGGTTCCCTGTTCTCAAGGAGCAACTAGACCCCGACGTGATCTAGTGAGAGAGCAGGAGTCTGAGCAATCCAGATGACAAACAGATCATTAGCAATTGGGATACATGGCTACAGGAAAACTATGGGGTCATGAAAGAGTAAATAAGAAGACAGAAGGTGGATTGAGGTGGGTTAGAGAAGGCACTCCTCACAGTTTGGCAGGGAAACCCTAGGTATTCACTGAGGATCTCAAAAGAGTGTGCAGGTGAACAGCTAGTCTTCTCTGGTCTTTGAGTTTTTTGGGGGGTACTAGAAGACCTGTGCAAAAACACAACAGGTACACCAAGACCACAGATTACTTATGGTGAGAAAGATTCATGGTTACATAAATCACCTACCCAAATTTATGTTGCAATGTTTTCCTAAGCAAAGCCCTATATACCACTCTAGTCCTTAAAACCTACTCAAGGTATGTTTATTCACAGAGATATTGGGACTTCCATACTTTTGGTTACTATGAAACCTGCAGGCTCTAGAGTCAGAGTGCCTGAGTTCGAAACTGGCTGATCACCTAAGTAGCTGTGTATCTTTGGACAAGCAGTTTAACCTCTCTGTGCCTCAGTTTCTTCATCTGCAGATAGCGGTAAATGTACCTACCTCACACAGGTTGTTTTGTAAACAGTAAATGGAAATGAGTTGATGCTTGCAAACTGCTTAGCACAGTCTCTGGGCATAGTCTAAGTACTAAAAAGGGAGCATTATTTACATTATTAGATATTATATTTGAACAGATGTCCTTGATATGGTGTTAAGTGAAAAAGTGAGATTTTCCAAGAAATAGTTTGAACGGATGTTCTCAAACTTTGGCCTCAGAACCCTACAACTTTAAAACTACAGGAGCCCAAAGAATGTTTTTAAAAATATGTATTTAAAATATTTATTAATTCAATAGAATAACAATAATAAACCCCTTATATGTTAACATGTATATCATGTTTTTATGAAAAATAACTATAATTTCTTAAAAATTAGTAAAATAAAGTTGTATTGTTTTTACATTTTTGCCAGTCTAATCTTTTCTTTTCTTTTCTTTTCTTTTCTCTTCTTTTTGAGACAAGGTCTTGCTCTGTGACTCAGGCTGGAGTACAGTGGCACGATCACAGCTTACTGCAGCCTCGATCTCCTGGGCTCAAGCGATCATCCTCCTGCCTCAGCCTCCCAAGTATTTGGGACTACAGGTGCACACCACACTATTTTTTTTTTTTTTTTTTTTAGCAGAGACAAGGACTCACTGTGTTGCCCAGGCTGTTCTTGAACTCCTGGGCTCAAGTAATCCTCCCACCTCAGCCTCCTAAGGTGGTGTTGGGATTGCAGGCTTGAGCCACCATGCCTGACCTCAATTTCTGTCTTAATTGAAGACAGCCAGATTTGCATATATGTTCTTCATTCAATCTATTGTGATGCATTGTTTTGGTTGAAGTATATTTTAAAATCCAGCTTCATACAGTTGGAAACAAAAGGACAATTTTAATACCCTCTTCAGAAAACTGTGGCTATTCTTTTTTGATACTGTACCAAAACTCAACAAGTGGTAGTTTTGTAATGGTTAGGTGCAACCTGAAATCTGAAACCCTATCAGCGAGCTTTTATATTTTATCATATTAAAATCAATCTATGTTGTGTTTTAAATGGACCTTTAACCCATGTGTGATTCTATAACATTATATCAACTATTTGGAAAATATTGGTTCACAGAGTTCCGCACATCTACCAAATGTTGACACATTTTGTTATATAATATCAAAAGGTCACATGTGTTAATATCCACACTGATCTTATCAGAAGAGTCTTCAAACATGGGGAAGCCCTCACGCACATAGTGGAGGATGTAAGTTTTCCAGAAATTCTATTTTTTGATGGCAAGCTAACATTTTTTCATTGGCAGCAATGAGAAAGCATGAGATTACTACCTAGCCTTAGTCTCACATAAACTCAAAGCTTCCCTCCCTGATTTCCCTCTTCTTCAGTCTTTGCCATGCACCAGAGGTCCTGTCTTTCAGCAACGCTCTTTCTTTGCAAGTGAGGTAATATTGTATTAGCTTTTGTGTGTCACTGATTTTTTTTTTTCTTTTACCTTTTTCTATATAGTCTGGATGAGCCTATTGTTTCTGCATCTAACCCCGCTAGCTTCAAATTACTTTCTCCTCCTCCCTGTGGAATGGTGGGTTGGTTCCCATGAGCAGTCAAAGACACGACAGGGAACAGTATGAGGTCACCTACTGAATAGTTCTTGAATCAGTCACCTTCCCCCACTCCTAGCCACCATGACTTAGCCAGAACCCACCATTTTCTTTGGCTGGGATTTTGACAACAGGCTCATAACAGGTCTGCAGGCCTCGAGTGTGGAGGCCTCGCCTAGTCCGTTTCCCTCTGACCAGCCAGAGAGCAAATCTGCAACAGTCCTGCCCCTGATACCTACTGCAACCTGGGAGAAAAGCACAAAGGAGGGTGCAAGGCCCATCTCCAGCCCCACACATGTGGACCCCACAGAACGCAAGTTCAAGAGCTGCCAACCCCTCCCGTACACACACAGTTGCCTCTCAGATTGGCCTGCTGGACAAAGGCTGCAGCGGCCTCCCTGGAGAAGGAAGGGGGACAATAGAAATAGGTGTGCACAGACCCCAAAGGTAGGTTCAGGGTGTTTGGAGCAGGAGTTCCAGGTATGTAAAGCATGATGCATAAAGAAGTAGGTGTAGGTTCCAGGTGGCATATCCTTTGGGATCACCGACTCCTCAACCAGGTTGTTAGGGAGGCTGTGGGGTCCAGGGAAGAGTCTTATAAATCACACCCTAAGCAAGAACCTCAGGTGCCCATGTCTAAAGGTGTAACGATGTACAAATCTAATCTACACGACCCTGCATCAAGCCCCTGAATGGCTCCCCATCACCCCATCACCCACAGGATCAAGTGCCCATGCCTTGGTCTACCAGGCCTCTCCCCATCTGGCTCCTGCCTACCTGTCTTTCTTGCCCTTGACTGTGTCTGGCTCTGATCCCTAGGTGCCCCATGCTCTCTCATTGCAGGGACTTTACAGCATGTGACCTCCTCTGGGCCTTGCCCTGGATGACATCTCATCTTTGCTGTGCTCTGCTCGGGGATCATTCTTCCCTGGCACCCCAGCCCCCAGCTCTAGCCTAAAGTCTGGGTTGGCTTCTGGTCTTCGGCCTTCACAGCTTTCATATCCTCTCTGTCCTCCACCAACCACAAAGTATGACAGCTAGCACTAGGCAGTGCTCACTGCTTACAGCTAAGGGTACTGAATGCTTCCAGTAACTCTATGACATGCATGCTGTGTTTATGCCCATTTTACAGATGAGGGAACTGAGATGAAGCATAGTAACTAATTTGGCCACAGGGCCAGCTAATAAGAGAGTCAGGCTCTGAGTTTAGACACCAAGCTTTTAACCACTGTGCCAGTGATTTTCGGTCCTTAAACTTTTGAGTACAGCAGAATCACTGGTGTGCACACGATTGATGTGCAGCAGAGGGGAGGAAGTAAGTTTATTAAAGTGCAGACTCCTGGGTCCCACCAATCCAGAGATTCTGATTCAATAGGTCAAAGGTGGGGCCCAGAAATCTGCATTTTCATAAGCTCCCCAGAGGATTCAGATGCAGGCGTTAAGGGGAACCACACTTTGAGAATCACACGCTTTCCTGCCTAACCGCAAGTCCTAAACTGCAACCCGTAAAATATAATTAGGCCTTCTGGGCTCAGCAGGGCCCCTGAGAAGGAGGAAGAAGACACTGCGTGCATCTAGCAAGTTCTCCACGCCACCTGTGGTGGTGGTTGGAGTGGGGAAGGCCTTTCCCTGGGGGGAAGATACACACCCTGGTTGCATCATATAGACACAACACCAGAGCCATAATCTGGGGTGTCCGGAAGCCAGCACACCCTTCACATTTCTGTGACAGTGTTCAGTTCTGGCTTGGCTATAACTGCTTGGAACGTGGTCTGTCTGCCCCACCCCACTGGCTGCTGCTAGTTAACTGGAAGCTGTGGCCAGAGGGAGTATTGGCTGAGAACATAATTAGGGAGCCCATTCCCAGCCGACCAGCAGGAGGACTTTTGTACCTTGTCCATCTCTTCCCTGAGACTTGTCAAGACACTCAGTGGTTGGTCAGCAGCCCTGGCTTGGGCACCGTAAAGCAGGGAGGATGAGGGGCAGCAGAGGACTGTGTGGTGACCTCAATGGGTGGTCTCCTTCAAGCCTTTCCAGCTCTGCCCGCAAGAACATTGTGACAAGTCCTCTCCTTGGAGGGAGGAAAGAGATGTGTCCTCAACTCAGGGACACCTGGGGTGACCTGAGACACTGGGCCTTTTCTTTCACCCCATTGTTTCCTCTGCCATAATTTTCCATTTTCCCCTGCCTTTCTTTCTTTTCTTCTTCTTTTTTTTTTTTTTTTGAGATGGAGTCTCACTCTGTCGCCCAGGCTGGAGTACAGTGGTGTGATCTTGGCTCACTGCAACCTCTGCCTCCCGGGTTCAAACTGTTCTCCTGAGTCAGTCTCCCCATTAGCTGGGATTACAGGCATGCACTACCACACTCAGCTAATTTTTGTATTTCTAGTAGAGATGGAGTTTCACCATGCTGGCCAGGCTGGTCTCGAACCTCCTGTGATCCTGACCTCAAGTGATCTGCCCATCTCACCTCCCAAAGTGCTGGGATTACAGGTGTGAGCCACCGCGCCTGGCCTCCCCTGGATTTCTATTCCTTTCTCACTCATCTTCTTCCCTCTGTCTCAGCCCACTTTACCTTCTGAGAGAGATTATTCTCAGAGTCCCCAGTGAGTCATCTGTTGCCAGGTTGTGACCTCCTGACCAAGCAGGGCCAATGGGATTTCCCTCCCAGTGACCTGGCCTTGGGGCTCAGACTTACGAATCAAGTCACTTCATGGACTAAACCTTTAAGGTGCATAGACTTGGGCTGGAGCTGCCCGCACTGGGGTGGCTGGGGTGGCCGTGCTGGGCAGGCATTCAGGGGTCACATGTTCTGGTGTGCAAACAGAAAGAGCTCGGGGCTGGTCTACAGCAAAAAGCAGGCAAATGAAGCAGAGAAAGAGAAAAGTGCTCCCTAAGAACCCAAAGAGAGAGGAGGAAATGCCCATTTGCTTCCTTCCAGCTTTCCAATTCCCAGCACCAGTCTGTTGTGAAGAATTTCTAGTCTTAAGCGAGAGGATACCCAGATGAATTCTTGTCCTTGTGACCCACAAGATAACCTCACTCCTCAGGACTGCTTTCCCTGTGTTTAAGTTAGCTCAAGTGAGTTCGTTTTGGTCAAGCAAATCATCCCTGATGAAGACAGCCCTGCCAGGAGAGGTGAGTCCTGGGCTGACACACCCGGTGAGTTACAAACACTGGCTGAGCTTGGGGCTGTGCCAGGCATAGGATTTGATGAGCAACGAAAGAGATGCTGTCCCTGCTCTCTGGGTACAGTGAGGGTGGGAGGAGTCAGAGGTGCAGACAAGCAGGATGGGGCTTCATCCTCAGGGAATGGCAGTGATAGAAGCTGGAGCAATGATGGTTCCTATCATGTATGTTAAGCAGAAGGGCTGGGGGCAAGGTCTGAATGCCAGGATTCAAACTGGAGATCTGCCAGGGGCTAACCATGTGGCCCTGCGCACGTTTCTTAAACTCTAGAGATTTCGATTTTCTCAGCTGTGACATAGAGATGGTGACCCTTAGAGTGCACTTATACTTAGAACAATGCCTTGCACTTAGGAAGTACTCGGTATTTGTCAGCTATTATTTTCTTCTCTGGGTGTTGCGGAGGGTGCTGGGTAGAGCCAAGCATCTTGAATTGTAGTAGCAGGGCCATATCACTGAAGATTTTATAGATCCAGCAAAGGAGTTTTGATTTTATCCAGAAAAACTATGGGAAACTAGAAGAATTGTAAGCCAGCAAGGGGCCCGGTTAGATGAATGCCAGGGTTTTCAACCAGCCTCCAATCTGAAGACACTGCTAGTTGTTACAACCTGGCTAGGGGCCAGGGAGGTTCAACTGGCCTCTGGTGGGTAGAGGTCAGGGTTGCCACTAGCCATCTTATAGGGCGTAGGACAATCTTGTAAAACAAAGAATTATTTGGCCCAAAATGTCAGTAGTGCCAAGGTGGAGAAAGCCTGGATTAATGTATTATAAAGAAGAGAAATTCTCAAAGAACTTCACACAGAGCTACCATTCAACCCAGCAGTCCCATTACTGGGTATATATCCAAAAGAAATTGTTCTACCAAAAAGATACATGCACTCGAATGTTCATTGCAGCACTGTTCACAATAGCAAAGGCATGGAATCAACCTAAATGCCCATCAATGGTGAACTGGATAAAGACAATGTGGTACGTATACATTGTGGAATACTACACAGCCATAAAAATCAACAAAATTATGTCCTTTGGAGCAACATGGATGCAGCTGGAGGCCATTATCCTAAGCAAATTAATGCAGGAACAGAAAGCCAAATACCGCATGTTCTCACTTACAAGTGGAAGCTAAACATTGGGCACTCATGGACATAAAGATGGCAGCAATAGACACTGCAGAGTACTAGAGCAGGGAGGGAGGAGGACGAGGTTTGAAAAACTAACTGTGGGTACTATGCTGAGTATGGGGGTGATGGGATTAATTGTACCCCAAACCTCAGCATCATGCAGTATACCCAGGTAACAAACCTGCACATGTACCCCCTCCATCTAAAGTTGAAATTAAAAAAAAGAGAGAGAGAGAGAAATTAGTTAGAAATGAAACTTTCCCACCCCAGGGGCTCAGTTTCCCCATCTATCAAAAGACACACATAGGAGGATGTAGAAGGCTGAGTGCTGTGTGGCTTCCATGCCTGACCTTCCATGATATGCTTATTCTCCTGTTGCGATGGGCCCACTGTCCTGGACCCTTCTGACACCAGCTATGTGGTCCTGACCCTGGGCTCTCTGAGCCTCTCATTACAGATGATCCTGACGGGCCCAGAGAGTATATGAAGAAGACAGGGCTCAGGATCTAGTCCAACTGTGGGATTAGATTCTGGCACCACCCCTTGCCAGTTATGAGACCCAGAGCAATTTTCTTTGCCTCTCTGTGTGTCAGTTTCTCCATCTATAGAGTAGGACTGATAACACCTCCCCAGAAGCACAGGTTCGAGGGTTTGCAAAGCTCTCATTCCAGCCCCTGGTTCATCACAGATGTTCCATCAACATCAGCTCCAACAATGTGAGATTGCTAAACACAAGGGGAAGGCATGAGAAATGCAGCCAAGTCGATGTCCATTATCCACGGAGAAGTCATTGCAGACAGGCTCTCTCCAGAAGCCTGTGACAACCCCCATCAGTCAGAATGAGCTCAGGGAATGTGTGCTCCTTTGAATATTTGCTTGAACTAATCAGGGAAGGAGAGCAGGAAAGCAAAAGGAACCTTCAGAGTAGGGCAGGACTTGCAAACTCAGTGCCACGAGGGCCAAGGAGGCAGCAGACTACAGGGTTAGGTATAAAATTTAATTAGTAATTACTTGAGTGAATAGCACCAGAGACATGGAGACCAGAAGTGCCTCCCTCAGAGGGGCAGGATGGCAGACCCGAGAGGCCGGGTGCTATTTCAAATTCCAGCTTGGCCACCCACCAGCTGTGCAAATTTAGGAAAAGTGCTTTGCCTTTCTGTACCTCAGTTTCTCTATCCATAGAAATAGAGATATGCCAATAAAAATCATACCTACCTCAAAGGGTTGCTCTGAAAATTCACTATCTACAGTATATATAGGCACAAACATCAGTGTCCGACACAGGGTCAGCACTAGGGATGTCATTGCGGCTGGCTTCTGTTTCCATCTTATGATAACAGCACACAATCTGAATTAGCCTCAGTGTCAAGCAGTGTGGTCTGCAGACCAGTGCCATCAGCATCACTTGGGAGCTCGTTAGAAATGCAAATATGCAGGCTTCACCTCAGACCTACCCAATCAGAAACTCTGCATTAATTGGCTAGGTAACCTCAGTTAGAAAAATTAACCTATCTAAGCTGTGGATTTCTTATCTGTAAAATGGAGATTTCTAATATCAGCCACCTCCTCTTCTGCACTCGGGGCTCTAGGATGGCTCCGGCCTTTTGTCAGTTGCTGGGCTCTTTTCTGCCCCAGGACCTTTGCATTTACCGTTCCATCTGCCTGGAATGCCCTTGGCTCTCCCCATGGCTGCGGTGCTATCTTTTAGGCTTCAGTTTAAATAGCACCTTCTCAGAGAGGCCTTCTTCACCAGCCCTGCCCCATCTCCTGTTAATCTTTGTCACTACATTCACTTATTTCCTTCAGGTGCTAATGACAATCTGCAACTCCCTTATTTTTGAGTCTACTTACTTGCTTCTTGTCTCTCTTCAACTCGTGTCATATACACTCCAAGAGGGCAGGAACTGGGTCTCTCTGTGCACAATGACTGGCACAGCGTGTGCGTTCCATAAACAAGTCTCGAAGGAATGGAAAAGCCTATCATAGAAGAACAGAGAGTGCTCATCACAGCACCAGGCGCAGGGTGAAGTCCCCGTAAGAACAACAGGACTGTCCAGTTATTATCATAAAATAGGCCACCATGTAGCCCTGGGCTTCACAAACAGCTACGCGGAGCAGCACAGGCTAGCGGCGGCCTTTCTGTCCCTGGCACCCGCGCTTAGTCTGCACTGTGTGACCCTCGCACCCAATCATGTAACAGGGCTGCTCTGAAGAAGCTGCCTCATTAAAATATGGAAATAGTTGTCACGTTGCTATCACCCAGCCCAAGCCATCAAGTGCTCCAAATTGGTTTTTGCCATTTCATACGGCACAACATACATTTGTTAACTTTTCAAACAGTAAACACCACCTGCAAAGTGCCTTTAATATTTAATGTAACTATAAATTGTTTTGAAAATAAATCCAGCCATGTGGAAAAGCAGCAGAAGGAATGGGAAGCGAATCCAGGAACCTGCTCTGCATGGGGGCAGAGCGGGCTGCGGGGCTGAGCCTCCAATTACTGGTCAGGCACTTGGATGCCCCACTTCAGTGCTTTATGGGGCCGATGGGTAATGATTGCTTCCCCTCAATGCTCTGAGGATTCTGACCTCATGACAGTGCTTATTTGGTTCTCCAGAGGACGTAGGGTAAAGCTACAGAGGGGGTGCGCGGGTGCACCTCCACCAAAACCATCTTGGTGGGGAGCGCTGGTTAATGCCAACATTACCCTTGGCCTTGGTGGGGAAAAGCATGTCAGCCATGAACTCTTCTGGCCAAACCAACTGGTAACACTGCCCAGTGTCATGGGATGTGTGCTTGGGGCTAGTGACTGGTCTGTGACAAATTAATTTGTCACTGCTCATCACATGCTGTATTTGCTCCTTCCTGTCTCTCTCTCCATCTCATTTCATCCTCTTTATAGAACTTCAGAAAAGTACCTGTTTCTGTCTTACTTCCCTCATAGGTCAAACTGGGATGTTAATGATACCTACCTCATTGCATTACTGTAGGTTTAAACGCGTGACTGCCTGTAAAGCGGTTAGGACAACGCCCAGCATATGGGGCCATTTTTAAATGTTTGCTGCGCTGTCACCACTGCTGCTTCTGCCGCTGTGAACAGACATCATGGCACCTGCTCCCTGTGGCCCTCTTCATTCCCACTGCGGCTGTACTGGCCTCCTCTTCATGCCTGGTGTCCTCCATGCTCCCTCTTGCCACCAAACCTTTGCACGAGCTGTGTCCTCTGCCTGGAGCACTTTTCCTTTCTTTTTTTGCCCGGTTACTCTCTTAGCTATTGGCTCAATCAGCTATTAGGTTGGTGTAAAAGTAATTGTGGTTTTTGCCTTTGAAGGTGTGAGCAAAACCACAATAACTTTTGCACCAACCTACTGAAATATTGAACTTCAGGGGAAAAGCCAAGCTCTCTCCTCCTGGCATGTCAGTCACTGACTAAATCTCTGGAGCTGGAATGGTGGCATTCTCTGATTAGCCCACACCAGTCATCTGCCCACGTGTGGCCGAGGCCAGAGGACCAGGATCAGCAGCCCCATCAGAAGCCACATGCCGTGCAGAGAGGGGCTGATAGAAGAGAGTTGCTCTTCTTGGCAGACAAAACCATCATTGTCCATTACAATGAGATGTGTGTCTTGGCAGTCACCATGGAAACCGGGTGAGGACCAACTGCTGTCAATCGGTGACCAGTTAGGCAGCTATTACTTTAATCCATGCTAGAAGAGTGAAGCCTGATGATTTGCAAGACATTTCGAAGATACAACCAAGAGAGAGAGAAAGAAGATAATTCTGAGGCTTCTAACTTGATACCCAGAAGAGTGAATGACACCACTGGTGTCTTATTATTGGCCTCATATGATGCAACTAAAAAAACTGGGTGATTATGGAGGGATCTGACATAAAGGTATCCAGCTCAGACTGGGAGACAATTTTGGGGGTGAAAAGGGAACCTAAAGTCTCTCAATTCATACTCTTTAAGTAGACACATACATATAATGCTGGCACTAATTCAACTAATTAGTAAAGGGGTGCTAATGCCACGCTAGCCATTGGCTGGCCCTTCTGGCCAAATTCAAAACTCATGTATATTATGTCCCCGGGCTCTCTTGATTCTTCTGGACTTGGCAAGGGCTCTGCTGTGGGTCCATCTTAGTGTCTGTCCCCTTGATTCCTGACTCTCCCAGGGATCATGTTCCCCTGTGTGAGAAGGCTGGCTCCCTTGTGGAGTAACTTCTGAATAGCCACGGAGTTATCAGAATGGCATGAGAACCCAGATGGACCCATGTACAGAGAGATGCTCTGTACTCTGCCTCTCCCTATGCTATCAGGCATCTCCAAATAGCATGCCCCAAAGACTTCTCAGTTTTCCTTCCCAAACATGACCTTCTCATCTCAGTAAATGACACCATCATTCACCAAGATCCTCAAGCCAAAAGCCTAAAATTTGAATTCCATCATTCCCTTTCCCCCACACCCAAACTACCAACATATCTGGTTGGCCCAGGTTCTCCCCAACCAACATATATCCCCATCAACTGTGTTCCCTTCTAGTCCAGAGGCTGGCAAATGTTTCTCATAAAGGGCCAGATACTACAATGCACTATCCACATGGCAGCTGGAGTGATCTTTAAAAAGTAAGCAGCGGTTGTCTCTCTCTGGCTTAAATTTGCCCAGTAGCTCCCCATTGCCCTTAAATGAAAATTCAGTCTTTCCATACTGTCTCCACCCCTCCATGACCCGGTCCCTGCCTCCTCTCTGACCCCACGTTCTGCCCACTCTTTGTCCACACTGCTCCACACCCCCTAGTTTCCTTTCTACTCCCCAAACACTCCAACTTCTTTCCCTTCACTCTTCCCTGGGAACATTCTTCCCCCCACCTCCCCCACCAGTTCTCTCCACATCTGGGTTCTTTTTCATCAATTAACTCTTGCTGACTGGGCACAGTGGCTCACGCCTGTAATCCCAGCACTTTGGGAGGCTTAGGCGGGTGGATCACTTGAGGCCAGGAGTTCAAGACCAGCCTGGCTTGAACCCCGTCTCTACTAAAAATACAAAAAGTAGCTGGGTGTGGTGGCACGCACCTGTAATCCCAGCTACTCAAGAGGCTGAGGCAGGAGAATCCCTTGAACCCAAAAGGCAGAGGTCGCAGTGAGCCGAGACTGCCACTGCACTCCAGCCTGGGCAACAGAGCAGACTCTGTCTCAAAAACAAACAAAAAAACAACAAAAAACCCTCTTGCTTCCCTGAAGAGAACCGTCTGACTCTTATCTAATGTGGCCCCATCTTTTCCCCATTTTCCCATCTGAAATTATCTTATTTGTTCAACTGCTTGTTGTTCATCCTTCTGGAACATAAGCTCTGTGAGAGCAGGGACTTCATCTGTCCTCTCAGCACGCACATCAGCACGCTGTAAATCCTCAAATAGTTGCTCACTGAGCAAAGACAGGCTCCTGGTCTATATTTCTGGGCAATGCCAGATGTCTGTGCACCTCAGATTTCTCCAGCTTTCCCAAGCCTTTCCTATGCTGGCCCAGAAGAGGGCTGCCAAAGAGTTCGTTCCCTGCGTGTGACAAAGCCTGAAAAAAAACACGCTGCTTGTCTGAGTCATTGTGCTTGTCCAGGGACCTCTGTGCAAACTGATTTGTGATTGCAAGGCCCAGCCGATAGAAGGGCGGCTCTTCCAACAGCTGGACTCTACATCGGAGCCTCTTTAACAACAGATGTGATGTGGTGGAGAGGCAGTGGGAGGCCGGGTCCCACGGAAGCTCCCATGCAGAAACCCTGCCGTCTGTTCCTGGTACTCCCTGACATGTGGTAGAGCTTACCAGAGCTTAATTTCCTTGTTTCCAAAGTGCCCTCTCCTAGGCGCTCTCATAGCTCTCATTTGCTCACTCTCATCTCCCAAACCCCTGCACCCCATCTCCCTTTTTCATCAAGGCATTGAGACCAGAGACTGCTGGTTGCCACCTAAATGCTTTTTGTCCCTTCTTCCTTGGTCATAGAAGCCTGATTTTTTTTTTAAGATGGTGATGAACCCAGCAAAGAGACAACATTCACCCACCCCTTTTTCAGGTAGGGGTGGCCAGGTGATGATGTCTGGCTAATGACATATAAACAGAAGTGCCGCTGGAACTTCTGGGAAGAATGATGAAAGTAAGATGACTTCAGCCACTATCTTAGTCTGCTGGGGCTGCCATGAAAGAATGCCACAGACTGGGAAGCTTACACAACAGAAATTTAGTTTCTCACAGTTCTGGAGGCTGGAAGTGCAAGATCAGGGTACCAGCACGGTCAGGTTCTGGTGACGGCTTGCTTCTTGCTTTCTGGTTTGCTTTTCTCCGTGTGTTCACATAGGGGAAGGGGACAGAGAGAGGGAGAAAGTAGGGGCATGGAGAGAGGCAGGAGAGGGAGAGGGAGAGAGGGAGAAAGGGAGAGAGAGAAAGAGAGAGAGGAGGAGAAAGACCCTTTTCCTCTTCTTCTGAAGCCACCAATCCTATCAGATTAGGATCCCACCATTATGACCTCATTTAACCTTAATTACCTCTTAAAATCCCTATCTCTGATATAGTCTCGTTGGGGGTTAGCTCTTCAATATATGAATTTAGGGGGGACACAATTCAGGTCATCACAGCCAGGCATTACATCATTTAGTTCTTCCCTTCCTTCTGCCTTCCTCCCACCTGGAATCCGACGTGATGGCTGGAGCTTCAGCAGCTATACTGGACAATGTGGTAACCTTGAGAATGAATGCCAGGTGCTGAGGCTGGAAGTGCAGAAAGATGGAAAGAACCTGGGTTGACTTTGTGGCACCATTATATTATCATGGAATTGTTAGGAGTTGCTTTATGTCAGAGCTCTGGTTCTCAGTCACCCTGTATATTGGAATAACCTGGGATCTTTGAAAAATGCTCATGCCTGGATGTCACTCCCAGAGATCCAGATATAATTGATCTTTTGGGGCGCAGCCTAGGCATCATGATTTCTTTTAAATGTCTCCTGGTGATTCTAATGTGTTAAGCTTGAGAACACTGCTAAAGAAAAAATCCCGGTGTAAGGGAATTGATTGTGTTTTAAACAATGGTATTTTAGTTTTGTTATGCAGACTAACTCAACTTCAATGAGAAATCTAATTCTAGAAGATGAATCACTTCCGTCTTCTAAGATTTTTCAGAACAAGCACCGCCCAAAGCCATCAGGAGACCTGATCGCATCCTACCACATTCAAGAGTAGATATGGGTAGATATCAGTTCAAGCTGAATGGTGACAGATCTGTGCAGTATTAAGTATAATTTTCTGTCCTTTCGCTCACATGAATAAAACAGTGTGTGTAACTTAAAATAAACTTCAGGATTAAAATAAGCACTCAAATTCAAAATAGTCAGATGTGGTACTTTTGTCAACAAACATCTTTTCTGAAAGTGAAATCCATTGGTAAGGATCATTAGAGGCCAATGAACTCTTCTTTCCTGTGATCCAAATGTCCCTCCTTGTCCCCAGCCCATGTGGGAAGAGCTCAAGGGGAGGAGCTCGGCCAGCTGGTGAGAGAGTTGGCTTAAAATAAACAGGTACCAGGGTTCAACTCTCAGCCTCACCACTTACAGCTGAGTGCTCTTGGGTAAGTCACTGAACCCTCTGTGCTTCAGCTGCTTCCTGTGCAAAATGCAGTTCATGATTTTGTCCAGGACTCAGGACTGTGGCAAGGACTAAAAAGCAATGTCCAAAAAAGCATTCAGCATTATGCCTGGCCCATAGTAACTGCTCAGTAAATGTCAGCCATCATTCTTAGGCTATGGCCAGCCACTCTTCCCCAATGATGTGTCCTTCCCCTTCATTTCTGGAAAACAGTGCCAAAACAGGGCTGCTTTTATGAATAGGGTACTAAATGAGCAAACACATGTCTGGAAATAAAGGTAATTCATCCCTGGGGAGATAGCATCTCCCAGGTTCAGGGGTTAATGGGCTGGAGGATTCATAACAAACGGTGCCCGAGACAAATTGGCTGATGGAACTGAGCAGCTATTGTTGCTCAGACAGCTCTTCAGCTGTGGCCCATTTATTAGCATGGCTGCCGGAGAAACAAATTAAAAGGCAAGCCCCTCAAAGATAACAGAAATTGAGTGCGAGGGGCAAAACGCCCTGAAAGTTTGAGCCGGCGACAGAGAGGCCATGCTTCTTCATCTGCTGCCAACCTCCAAACACTGAACTCTGGAGGAGGCTGGACGGGAGCCAGCCTCTGACGGCGTGTGCTCTCTTCGGTAAATATGGGAACTGCCAAGAGCCAAGCCCGTGGAAAAGCACTTACAGATTAGAAGCAAACACATGGCAAGCAGGACCCTCTGCAATCGTAAAATGCATCGTGGAGGAAGAGGAAAGGAAACAAACCATTCTCTTTGGGACTGTCCATCTGGAAGCGTGGAGCCAGGAGCATTATTACAAATAAATGTATCCAGCCCAGCAATGTCTGGGAGTCACTGGATGTTTTCATCCTCCTGGAACCTTTGGAAGAGCTCTGTCCACAAATACAGACTTCTGAAGCTGCAACAGAACCCTGGTGCTGGGACACCAGTTTTGCCCTTTACCCCCTGTGAATTGGTTTAGCCCATTTTCTAGGGAAGGCTGGGGAGTGGTGAGAGCTTAATACTCCAGAAGCTTTGTGAGTGGGGGTGTGAGCCTGGAAGGGAAGACTGGAGGCCTCGCAGGCTGTGGGGTATGTGGCCAAATGGAGCATTGGCCTCTGTGCCCAAATGGCTTCTACTAGACTTTTCTAGGTGTGACCCTGGAACCATTTTTATCCTGGGGTGCTGACTAATAGATTCCTGGGTCCTACTTCAGACCTCCAGGATCAGCCTCTCTGCAGGGAAGTGCAGGGGTCTTACATTTAATATCGCTTCTTAGATGATTCCTATGCACACTAAGGAAGTGCTTCTCAAGCTAGAGCATGCGTGCGCCAGCATAACCCTGACAGCTTACTAAACACAGATTGCTGGACCCCACACTGACAACCACTCCTGATTCAATAGGTCCAAGGTGGCACCCGAAGATCTGCATTTCTAACAAGTTTCTCTGATGCTGGTGCTGCTGGTCCAGGGACCACACTTTGAGTAGCACTGCAAGTCTGCAAACTCACTGAACTACAGGGTTTGCTCTCAGGCTGAGCAAAGTTCCATTTGTCAACAAACATGTACACAGCCCCAGTTGGGTGCAACAGCCCTCTATTCCTGGGCATCGTGGTGTCTGGGAGCTAAACTTTCACTCCTACGCCCCCAAAGGAACCTGAAGATGTTTGAGTTAATAATGACTCCAGGACGAGTTTGTGCTAGGACTTTCCTTGTAAAAGAGAAGGGTCTAAATAGTGGTTCTCAACTTTGAGTGAGATTTTAAAAACACTCCAGTGCTGGGGAAAAATGTGAGACCTGGGCATCATCCAGATTTTTAAAGTTGCTCTGGAGGAGTCCAACGTGCAGCCAGGCTAGAAAACCTAGCACAAACGTTGTTAACTCTGACTACCATCAGTAGCACCCAGGGAGTGGCTAGAAAACATTACATTGGGCCCCACTCCTCCCTTGCGATTCTGACTTCCATGATTCAGGGTGGAGCTTGGGCGCTGGCATTAAAACAAAAGCTCTCCAAATGTTCCACTGTGCACCTAGCGGCAGGGATCCAGACCTGCCAGCCTAGTGGAAAGGGACTCAGGAGCAGTAAATCCTGGGAAGGCTTAAGGGGTGGGATGAGACCAGAGACTGGGGCTGATTCATTTGGATCACCACAGTAAATGACAATGGTAAAGCAAGTCACAGTTGTGTAAAGCAGTTTTATGAAGTGCAATCAGAAGAGATTTCTTGTTCTTACCCCATAAACAACTGCACACTCAAACTCTCTTCCTTGCTGGCCTGAGCAGGAATTTGTTGGAGGGGAAGGGAGGCTAAAAGCTTCCTCTGCAGACTTCAGACGTGCCTCCTCTGGGATGCACAGAGCAAGGGGTGCCCCTGCCAGCCATGAAGCCCTATGCAACTGGGTTTCTACAGATCTGCAGGGGCCTAGGAGGAAGGTTTGCTAGAATTACTGCCCCATGTGACTTTCTTTTAAAAATTAACTTGCAGATACCTGGGTGCTATATCAGCTTTCTCAACCTGGAAGTTGGACCCTGGAACCTGCATTTTGAACAGATGTTCTGGGCAATTGCCATGTGCATTATAAGTAGGGAACCATTTACATGAAGGTTCTACTTACCTGAGCAAAGGTGGAAGTTGGGAGAGATAGGGCCAGAGAACAGAGTGGCTAGTTCTTTGCCATCTTTGGTTTCCCAAGGTCTCTGCTGGGCAAAGAGTCTCTCAGAAAAACCATTCATTAAAGATAAGAGCCTGACTATTTACCAAAATTTACATATAGGTCCAATAAATGGAACTGACTTTACCCATGCAGGGCTGGACGTCAGACTCAGCTGTCTCTGTCATGATGCTCTTTTAAGGCCTTTTTAACAGAATGAGCTAGATTACTGGCAAAGAAATGAATTTCTCCTATCTCCAGAGAATTCTAAATCTCCTCACTAGAGAATTAGACTGTCTGTCCCATTTCCAACAATGACACATGTTGAATGGCCCAGCTTTGGCCAATGGTCCTGGCCTGCCATGTCTTCTCACAACAAATGTTTCCTTGTAGTTTGCTCACTCTGGGGTCAGTAAGAATTTCAAATTAGGACAGAAAGAGAGAGAACTGTTTTAAGTGGGCTGACCTTGGCCTTCACAAATTACCTCTGAAGTTCCAGGATTTGTGAATGACCCAGAGGTCCATGATCCACAGTCATGCACCATTTGAATGAAGCATGAATTTGGATGGTGTGCATCTGGAAGCAGGGAGGGGAACTGGGTCTCACGGCTGGGAAGCACCAGCACCTTAGCTTGGTGGAACTTACGACATGGTGGAAGTTCTGTTTCTTGGCAAAAAATGGTCATGTGGTTGAAGAGAAAGTTTCAGAGGATATAGAAATAACAATCAACTTGTGGTAAGAGAATGGCACTGGGTGCTCATGGAGCTTTACAAGACACGTGAAGTGGGAGGAAACCAGGAATCTGTGTCAGCATTTCCAGTGCTCCAAATTCAGGATCCCTGGAGGTTTCAGAATCAGTCCTCCCAAATATTTATGGAAAGAATAACAAATGCTTGCATTTATTGAGTGATAATTATATGCCAGGCAAGGTGCCAAGAGCTTAGCCCACATCATCTCCTGTGACCCTCACAGCAACACTCCAAGCACATACTTTTACGATCACCATTTTCTAGAGAAGGAAACTGAGCACAGAGTGGTTGTCCACTTTCAACAAGAACCCACAGCCAGACAGTGGCAGAGCTACGATTCGAACTGACAAACACTCTCTCCTCGCCCAAACTTTAGTTCGGCTCCTCTGAGCCCTCTATTCGACTAGGCCTCAAATATGGCCTCAGTCCTGCCCAGCAAAAATCATGCCAAGCCAGTTTAGCAAAAATGTCTTCACCTTTGATCTCTAATCACCCTTGAAATCTGATCAATTTCCTCATCTTCTACCCTTAATGTATAAGTCCTTGACCTGCCTTTAGCAAGAATCCTGTTCGGTCAGTTTAGCAAGAATTTCCCAACCCTGGGTGTCTCCTCTTCACAATTTTTCATCCACTGACTCTCCTTACTCTGCTCACTGACTATAATCCCCCACCTGTCCTTTCTGTATTCAGAGTTGATCCCCATCTCCCTCCCCTATTGCAGTACCCCTACTGTGATGGTCTTAAATAAACCCTTCCTTACCTTTTAAATAAGTCTCAGAATCATTCTTTCATGAACAGAACATAGGCAGTTGGACTCTGGTACCTGCACTCTTAATCCACACAGTATCCTGCCAGACCAGCGCTGTCCAATACAACTATAATGGAAGCCACATGTGTAATTTTTAATTATCTAATAGCCACATTGAAAACGGAGAGAGAAACAGGTGAAATTTTTTTTAATGTTTTTACCTAGTGTATTTGAAATGCCATTTCAACATGTCATTGATTGCACAAAATTATTAACAAATATTTTACATTCTTTTTCCTTACTAAATATTTGGAATCTAGAGTGTATTTTATACTTTAAGTATATCTTAATTCAGATGAGCCACCAGTGGTAAATGGCTGCAGTAATGGGCAGCATGGGGCTGGGTTATCCCCTGGTGGGCAGGATACTTGATGTAGTTTGGATGTGTGTCCCTGACCAAATCCCATGTTGAAATGTAATCCCCAGTGTTGGAGGTAGGGCCTGTTGGAAAGTGATTAAATCATGGGGGCAGATTTCTTATGAGTGGTTTAGAACCATCCCTTAGGTACTGTCCTCTCGATCATGAGTTCTCACGAGATCTGGTCATTTAAAAGTGTGTGGCACGTCCCCCCTCCCTTTCTCTTGCTTCTGCTCTGACCATGTGACATGCCTGCTCCCCTTTCGCCTTCTGGCCACAATTGTAAGTTTCCTGTGGCTTCCCCAGAAACCAAGCAGGTGCCAGCATCATGTTTCCTGCACAGCCTGCAAAACCGTGAGCCACTTAAACCTCTTTTTTTCATGAATTGCCCGGTCTCAGGCATTTCTTTATAGCAATGCAAGAAGGGACTAATACAATGCTTGAGTTGGAAAATTTTTTCATGGGAGCGCCTAGGGTAGAGGAAGCACAAGAGAAAGGAGGAGAGGAGAATGAAGAGACAAGGAAACTGGCTGGGACACCTGGGTGCATGGCTGCCTGTGCAGCTGGAATGGAGAGATCATTTCAGGAGCAGGGTGTGGGGTGATTGGAACTGAGCAGAGGCTCTGAGGACATCTGCGCGGGTAGAATCCAGGGGACTACATGTGAGAATTACACTGAATAAAGATGGGGCTTTGGGCCTCCAGCTGTGAAGTTTGCCTGGGATGGAGGTGAAAAGCGACTTAAAGTGGATGGAGAGAAGAGTGGGGTAATAAGCAACCCCAGAGGAACTGGCTCCAAGTCTGGGCCAGGCCATGTGCTGTCTGATTGGGAAGAGCAGGCAGGTGATGAAAGAGGACAGTGTCTCTCCAGCTATCGTGTGCACAGATATCACCTGGGGATCTTGTTCAAATGCAGGTTCTGATGCAGTTGATTTGGGATGAGGCCTAAGAGTCTGCATTTCTAAAAAGCTTACAGGGCTGGTGAGGCTGCCGGTACATGAACCTTCATGCTCTGAGTAGCAAGGACTAGGACACAGATTCATGCTTTGAATGGTTAAGTGGCATGGAAGGGGAAGAAGTAGAAACTTAGCTAAGCTCTGGAGAGCCTTCAGCTTGTACTCTTTCCAAGCTGTGGCAATAATAACTGTGACTTGCTTCCACTGACAACCTACTATGTGCCAGGTACTGCGTGTTGGGCTTTATACCAGAGATTAGCAAACTAGGGCTCATGGGCCAAATCTGGCTGCTTCCTGTTTTCATGAGTAAAGTTTTATTAGAACTCAGCTACACCCATTCATTTATTTACATATAGTCATGGCTGCCTTCATGGTACAGTGGCAGAGTTGAGTAGTTGCAACAGAGATCATTCACAAAGCTTAAAACAGTTACCATCTGGCCCTTTATGAAAATACTCTGCTGATCCCATATTTGCACATTATCTTGTTTAATTCTCATCACAGCCCTGTGAGGTAAGTATTGTTATTGTTCCCTGTTACAGACAAACAAACAGAGATGTAGAGGCATCAAGGCACTTGCCCAGGGGCTCACAGCTAATACAAAAGGCAGACAAGGTCCTCATAATCAAGGCTGATGGAGGCCAATGCCGTATTTGGTTTTGTGCTCCTGCATTAATTCACTTAGGATAATGGCCTCCAGCTGCATCCATCTTGCTGCAAAAGACATGATTTCCTGCTTTTTTACGGCCGTGCAGTATTCCATGGTGTCTATAGACCACATTTTCTTTATCCAGTCTACTTTTGATGGGCATTCAGGTTGATTCCGTGTCTTTGCTATTGTAAATCATGCTACGATGAGCATATGTGTACATGTGTCTTTGTGTTAGAACGATTTATATTCCCTTGGGTATATACCCAATCATAGGATTTCTGGGTCAAATGGTAATCAACCATTTGATTACCTGTTTCCTGTTTTAAGTTCTTTGAGAAATTGCCAAACTGCCTTCTACAGAGGCTGAATTAATGTACATATCTCATGTTCTCGCTTAGGAGTGGGAGCTAAACACTGAATACACATGGACACAAAGAAGGGAACAACAGACGCCAGGGCCTACTTGACGGTGGAGAGTGGGAGGAGTGTGAGGATAGAAAATCCCTATTGAGTACCATGCACATTACCTGGGTGATGAAATAATCTGTACTCCAAACCCCTGTGACACGCAATTTACCTATACAACAAGCCTGCACATGTACCTTGAACCTAAAGTTTAAAAAGATAAATAAGTTAAATTAATGCACTAGTCTCATGGAAACAGGAATGGCCTCTAGAAAGCAAGCGCGTATGTGTGTAAGCAGCAGGAGGCCGAGGGAGACCACGATGAGACCACGATGCTGTTTTATGGAAAGGACCCAGTGTTCCTTCTGTAGTGGCTTCTCTCACACCCCACACCATCTTCCCTTGCCTACCTCTGAACTTACCTGCGACAGTGTCTGTCTCTTACTTAACCCAAGCGCTGGCCTCTCTTCCTGCTGTGGGATGGCAGTTGTTAAATTCCCCAATGTTCCCACCCCTCGTGGGACAATCCAGAGGCACATTCTACACAGTTCCCCCGGGGTCCGCAGTGAGCTTGAGCCCCAGGTGCCCACAGTGGTCACCTGCTCATTACTGGCTTCTCCTATCCATGGCCCCCACATCACTCTCCCATTCTCCCACTTGTGGGAATCACCTCCCAAATAAACTACCTGCACCCAAACCACATTTCCAGTTCTGTTTTCACAGAAACACAAACCAAGACACATACTCAGCTGTGCAGGTACATGACAGTCATGTAAAATGCCTGTGGAGTTCACCTTTTACAGATAAAGAACTGGGACCCAGAGAGGAAAGCTGCTTATCTCAGTTACAGAGGTTCCTAGCCAGGTCCATCTGACTCATTCATTGATGAGTCCTACAGCTCATTCTTTGAATAATAACAATCATGGCATCATCATCGTCATCATCATCATCACATGCTTACTCTGAACAAATGAGGAGTCCATGGCTCAGAGGAGTTAAGAACTTGGCCAAGTTTTGCCCATGTGTTAGAATGGGGATTTGCGCCCCCAGAAGCCTGGAGTAAGAGGTGAAAACCCCCACAAGCAAGGCTGCGGTGGGCACGGAGCTGTCTCCTTGGGGCTGGGTGCCCTGGTGTGGCCTGGCCATCCCTCAGCCCTACCCACTGGGTGGGATAAACATCTTCCTCAACGACTGCTCCCATGGCCGGTTGCCATGGTTACCTCTGGGTACCATCTGAATATTGAAGGACAGTGACGGTAACCGCAGCCACTGTCACCGCCACTGTTTGACATTCTTACCCACCCCCCACCCCAATTCCTAGTACAACTGGGGCTGGAGAGTGGGAAGGGGGTAGGCCTGGTTGTCGTGAGAACAAAAGAGAGCAGTTCCCCATGACCTCATCTCTAGAAATCCCAGGAGCTTGGCGGCTGCGGCTGGGAGTTATCACTGCTCTGCTGTCTTCCCTCCCCTTCCAAGTTTCCCCAGCCTCAGCGTAAGCAGGAGCCTGCCTGCCAGTCCGCATGTGCTGTTCACGCCTGCGCCTCTCATGTACAATGATTATTCTAGACCCACGTCTTGCCTATCTCTCTCCCTTCCTCTGTCTTTTCCTTCTGCCCCCACAGAAATTCACTGTCTTATAAAGGATGCAGCCCTTTGCTGGTGTGTTATGCTTCGGAGAGAGGCCCATAGAGTTCTGACTGGCCCCTCCTGGGGCTCTGAGACTTTCGGTGATTATCCCCATCTTCTCATCTGTAAAACGGGGACAAGGGCTGTTGGAAAGATTAAGTAAGGGCAATAGCAGAAGCATTAAGAGCTTGATCCCTGAATTGGACAGACTTCTACTTAAATCCTGATGTCTCACTGCACCACCTGAGGCAAGTTAATTTTCCGAGCCTCCGTTTCTTCTTCAATGAGGATAATAGGTGTATCCACCTTTCAGGGATTTAATTTGCTAAGGATTAAAGCATGGAGCCTTTCTTTGTCCCAGTGCCCTTGCCTGCTTCATGACCCTCTAAGCCTTTGAGTCTGCAAAGGGCAATGACCTTTGTTCTCCCTTGTTCCCAACCAAGGGCAGTGACACGAGACTCTGCCCTTCACTGAGAAAGAACAGCTCGCCTTCCAGCCGGATACAAGCAAGGCAGATAAGATACCTCCGTTTCCTCTCTTGAATCCTGTGGCTGTCACCAGCCTCTGATAAGATAGCACCAGCTGGGTGGCCCCACAGCTCCAGTGGGAGATTAAGAGCTTGGGCTTGACAGGGATGGGGTGCTTTCTAAGCTTGTAGTAGTGGCACCCTTGATCAGTTTGCGGCACAGGGCAAAGGTGGTGGAGCTTCAGGAGGAGGAAAAGGGAAGGATCTGCAAAATTCCTTTTCCCCCAAAATACTGATCCTTCCATCATCCTTCCCACCAGCCCTCAAGACACTCTCACAGTGCAGGAGGGAATCAGGGAAACAGGGGGTCCTCCAAATCCATCTTGAGCTTTGGGCTATTTTTAAAGTCTCCAAGAATTTGAGTAAAAATGTGCAAGTATGTGCATTTCACTAGGGTGAGAGAGAACAGAGTGTTCATTTAATTCTCATGGGCAGGCTTCTTCAAGCAGCAGCCCTGTCATGGTGTGCTGGCACCTGCCTATACCAACTTTCAAGAGCCGATTGTTAAGTATTTAGGAATTTTGTGAGCCAGTTGTGAAACACAACATTAAATACTAAATTACAGAAAATTACAATTAAATAAATTATACTAAAAATACTTATTTCCTAATTATTCTATTTCTCATTCCTTTCACCTATGCTTTTGTATCTGTAATACTACATAATGGTGTGTTACAGAACATCTCTTCCCAGCTCGACACTCAGTGACATCGCATGGATAGCTTGAAATTGAAGTGGGAGTATTTACACCCCTGGAAACTGGCAAATGCTACATATAAGCCAGCCCGCTCCCAGGCCCCAAGTCCTTGTTAAACATTTACCAGCACATGCCAGTCCCTGCACCACCCACAACACAGGTATCTAGGTGGTCTATTACAAATATAGACCCAGAGCTGGTCTCTAGACACGCTGAATCAAAATGTCTGGGTTTGGGGCCCAAGAACCTACATTTAGAGAGCTCCCCCTGAGATTCATAAGCACGCTGAGAACGCTAGGAGATTGGAAGGGAATAAGGAAGGAAAGAAGGTGGAAGGGAGTGACAGAGGGAAGTAGGAATGTGGAAGAAAACAGGAGGCAGAAGAAAGGGTTCACAACGTAACTTTTCCCAGGACTAGCCATAGGACAATTTTGAAGTGGGTGAAGGCTGAATTGCACTATCTACTCTTTATTATTATTATTATTGTTGTTGTATTGTATTGTATGTATTGTATTGTATTGTATTGTATTGTATTGTATTGTATTGTATTGTATTGTATTGTGTTGAGAGAGACATCTATTAAGCACTTACTATGGCTCAGGCACAATGCTAAGTGCCTTAAGTGTATGTTTCATTCATATATCACCTTGATGTAAAAGTTATTTATTGTTCCCCTTTTACAGGTGAAGAAACTGAAGCTCAGGCTAAAAGTGCATTGACCAAGGTCCACACTCAGCAAGAGTTAGAGGCAAAAAGTGACTGGACTCCAGAAGTGACGATCTGAGTCAGCTCTAGTGACTGGCACATGGAAGGGCCTTGGTAAACATTGGTGGGTGGACTTATCCCAAGGTTGCCACCCTGTCAGAGCCGTGTTTTCTCTGGAATGAGTTTTAAACTCAGGATGATTTCTTGAGTGCCATTAACTGCCTCACATAAGCCAGGAGAAATACAGCTCATCTCAAGATGTGTACAATTCAGACAGAACCCGCAGGGGCCAGGCATCTGAGAGATGGCCCACACTGTGGTTCACAGAGCAAAGGGCACTTCTCACATGGCTCCTCACTGGCTCACCCCTCAGTTCCTTGGCTGGGCCAAATGCCTGCACTCAACCCAGGTCGATCAGAAAGAAAATGTAGACGGCAGTGATCAGGAGCTCCCAACCTGGTCTGGCAGGTTAAGACAAAAATCAACCTGAAAAATTAGAAACACTACAGGAGTCAACCAAGAAAACCAAGCCACCATCTCTTATAAGAAATTTAGCTCGCGAACATAATTAGTTAGTTCAAGTTGAATGATGAAGAATCATTAAAAAAAAGAAAAAGAAAAATATATTTAAAAACATATTTAGTTTGGGAGAGAGCAGGCAACTCTGGTGGGGGTGCAGGAGGCTCAGAATGGAGTTGTGAGAGATGAAAATGGGGAGTTAAATTTTAATCACGTTGGAAAGGTTGGCCAGGATGGCTGACTCTAGAAGTCAGAGATGGATATTGAGGACTATAAGAGTGAAAATAAGTTCAAAAGGGCCATGCTTGGGAAGCTCTTGGGGGGCCCTGGAAGAGTCCAACTCTGTTGGTGTGAGACTGTGTGTCAGTTCCATTGGCAGCCTATACTGAGCACCTGGAGGCAGGGGTCAAGAGGTGGCAGTGAGCTGGGAATGCCCCTGTAAGGTCTGGAGCCCAGTCTGGCTGGGTTCCTCTTGGTTTCCAAAGGACCCCAGGGCAGTGTTTAGCTGAGGCCATGAGAAAGCCTTTTCTGCTCTCAATTCTCCATCGTATGGGACCCTAAGAGTAGGGGTTCCCCAAACTGAGGTCTATAGGCATTCTGGAAAAAAGATAGCCTCATACTCGGTTGAGTTCGGGAGTTGCTACATGTGCTATCCTTTCCATAGAGATTGCAATGATCACATTAAAAGTTCTGAAAAGTTCTGCAGACAAAAAAAGCACTTTCAAATTTGTAATTCATTTAGAATTGCTGGAGGTAGCAGACAATGGCAGGGCTCCACTCAGACAGACACAGATCTCTAGTTTCTGTTTCTGCCCCAACCCTGGTTTCTGCATGCATAAAAGTGCTCTAAAATTTACATCCCCTAGGGACAACCTCCACTAGTGACCAATATGTTGTACTGGGTGGGGCAGCTCTGAGACATCATTCACAGTTGATAGTTCCCTTGTGGGACCAGCCTAAAGCCATCCTCTACGGGACATTGCCCAGGATCAGTTCTTCCTTTGCACATGAGTCCTCAGCTCAGGGTCAGCCACTGGGGAACCAGACCTAAAATGCCTGCTTTCTCCAATATTCAGGCTGTTTGTGTCTGCAACATCTTTCAGTATCATTTAGATCTAGTATTCTTTGGCACATACTTTGAAAAACTCTTCCTTGGAGAAAAATTCATCCCCGAAATTATTTTCTGGAGAGGAAGAGCCTGAGGGAAACAAAACAAAAGCCTCCTTTGGAGCCTATCACTAGCTCAGCCCTCTTTCTCTGGAGCCTTTCTCTGCTGTCGTTAAACACTGTCAGGGTTTCTGCAAGAGGCCTGCTATGGTCTGAGTATGACTTGTCCCCAACAAAACTGACATTGAGGCTTGGTCCCAAACATGATGGTGTTGAGAGGTGGTGGGACCTTTAAGAGGTGTTGGGTCATGAGAAGTACATTCACATGAAGGGATTAATGCAGTCTGTCTCTGGAGGGACTGAATTAGTTACTGCCAGAGTGGATTTTTATAAAGCAAGGCTGACTCTTGTATTTGCTCTCTTCTGCACACCATTTCCCCTTCAGCTTCCCTGCTGTGTTACAACATAGCACAAGGCCCTCACCAAAAGCCAACCAGACGCTGGCACCATGCTCCTTGGACTTCCCAGCCTCCAGAACCATGAGCTAAATAAAACTCTTTTCTTTATAAATCATCCAGTCTCAGGTATTCTGTTACAGCAACACAAAACAGACTATGACAGGGCTGAAAAGAGATGTCCTTTGTCAGAATCCAGCTTGCATTGGGATTTCAGGAGCATGCCTTGGGGAATTCAATCGATGTGGTGACTGGATTTTTCAGGAAAGCATAATTCATCTTTACCACAGTGCACATTTGTTTTTGGAGAGTGTGGTCACATCCCCCTTTCATCCTGTCTTGAATCCATTTCTGTGCATTATGAGATTTGCCTGGATCAGAAAGTCACAAATTCAAATGTCTGCATTGGCCAGACGAGTAATGCAAATGAGTGCATCAGACCTGATATAAAACAATTGGGAGTGATGGGGCTTGGGACAAAAGAGGGAGCACATGTCCCATCTAAGAGGGCAGCCGCCAGCAGCCCCAAGCCAATTGTCACTGGGCAGGGATTGGACCCAGGTGCTAGGATTTTTTTTTTTTTTTTTTAATAAGAGAAGCCAGAGATACAGATTTTATTTGAGATATCTTGACTTTCTAATATTGGCAAATAGTTCAAAAGTTTTTAAACTATGCGACCAAGCAGTACAGATTTACCAGCTTGATTAGAGATGCCAGGTTATGATCTTGATCTTGGTGATGTACAAAAGGTCAAAAGTAGAGTGAGGAGAGACTTAGCCATGGAGTACAAGGTCGCAAGCTCACCCTCCCTCACAGTGCTGCACTCTCCCTTTCACATGCTGGCCCCTCTGCCTGCAACACACATCCCTCCACTGTTTGCCTGGTTACCTCCTTTTCATCCTTTAGACTGGGGTCCACAAACTCTGACCTGTTAGGTCTGTGGTCTGTTAGGAACTGGGCTGCACAACAGGAGATGAACTGTGGGCAAGTCAGTAAAGCTTCATCTGTATTGACAGTCACTCCCCATCACTGCCATCACCACCTGAGCTCTGCCTCCTGTCAGATCAGTGGCGGCATTAGATTCTCATAGGAGTGTGAACCCTATGGTGAACCATGCTTATAAGGGATCTAGGTTGCACGTTCCTTATAAGAATCTAATGCCTGATGATCTGTCACTGTCTCCCATCATCCTATCACCCCTAGATGGGACCATCTAGTTGCAGGAAAACAAACTCCACGCTCCCACTGATTCTACATTATGGTGAGCTATATAATTATTTCATTATATATTGCAGTGTAATAATAATATAAATAAAGTACACAATAAATGCGATCTGCTTTAATCATCCCAAAACCATCCCTCCCACCTTGGTCTGTGGAAAAATTGTCTTACACAAACTGATCCCTGGTGCCAAAAGGGTTGGGGACTACACTTTAGACCACAGCTATTTCCTGACTCCTCAGATGGGCTTAGCTTCCCCACAAGAGCTCCCATAGCCCTGAGCCTCCCCGTTTGTAATTACTCGTTCGAAGTCTGTCTTCTCCACAATTCTGCAGGTTCCATAAAGAACAGAACTGTGTCTGTCTTGTTCTGCGTTATATTCCCAGCACGGGGCCCAATGCTTGACACAGAGCACCTGCTCAAAATGACTCTTTTCATGAATGAAATAGTAGAATGTCCAAAAGGTTCCCCTAAGATGAAAGGAAGATTCTAGACTCATCCCAGAGGATTCTGCTGCCTCCTTGAAAACACTCCTCCAGGATGGTGTAAGGCACTCATCTGGATTGTTCCTGTTTTCCTAGAATTGAGGCCCAAAGAGCACACAGTGCTAAGCAGAGCCACAGCTTAAGACTGTGTGCATTGTGCTTTGTGAATGGAATCCCCTAGAGTGAAGGATGGCACACTATAATCCTGGGGCCAAATCTCCTTACTGTCTGTTTTAGTGAATAAAGTTTTATTGAAACGCAATTTTACACATCCATTTATGTGTTGTGTATAGCTGCTTTCTTGCTAAAACAATACAGTTGTATAATTGAGGCGGATCTTACGTGGTCTGAAAAGTCCAAAATATGTTTATTTATTTATTTATTTATTTGAGATAGAGTCTCTCTCATCGCCCAGGCTGGAATGCAGTGGCACAATCTCGGCTCACTGCAAGCTCTGCCTCCAGGGTTAAGTCCAAAATATTTACTCTCTGACCCAGTACAGTAAAAAGTTGCAGACCCCTGCCCTGGGAGTTGGGCAGTGCCCAAACTGCACAAGACATGTTGCAGCCATCGTGGTAAGTGTTCCTCAATCCAGATTCTAAGAACCACCAACTGCCTGGACCAGCCACTTCCCTGCAGGGTTTGTGGGTGGTGACATTTTGGCTGAATCTCCAATACCATCAGCCGCCTCTATTCCCACCCATGGATGGAAGAGAAGCTCGGTAGAGAGAGAAGGGCAGTAACCTTGTGGGCCCACTGCAGCGTGTGGGGCAGCAACCTCCTCTCCCCTTTGCATATCCTACCTCTTAAAAGCTGGTGCACGTGGAGCATGTCAGGGAATGGTGATAGTCTCTTTGGCCCAAAATTGTCAAACTCTAGTCCAGGAGCTCCTGGGAATGGTGAAAGGGGCAGGAAAGAGATGGAGGAAATGAGACAGTGTCTCTAGGAGGTGTGGGCTTGCCTGCAGGCCCACCTAGGGGCCTAGCAAGGGTACATCAGTCTTCCGTGGGTCAGTGGATACCAGTGAAGGTAGCTGGGCTGTTCCCACCAGGAGCGCCACCCTCTGGGCACAGGGACCTTGCTACTAAAGTCTGTCATGAAGCTGATCACCCAGAGCAGAACCCAGGGGTGGGGGAAGAGTTACTTGAGCCTGAAGCAGATCACCTGTGTCTAAGCTCTATGCAGCAGGGAGATCCCCAGTGGGTTTTCCAAAGAACCAACCATTTTTGTTGTGGTTATTTAATGCTGGGTACCAAACCATCCCAATACTTGGTAGCTTAACAAAACAACTCATCATTCTGCTTATGAGTATGCAGATTGGGCAGTTCTCAGCAAGACAGCTCCTCCCTGATCACTTATAAACAGCTTGAGTGGCTCCAAGGCCGAGAGCTGGGGCCTCTCACTCCCACGTCTGGTGGTGAATGCTGGCCCTTGGGGGAACTTGCTGGAGCTGTTGCCTGAAATACCTACGCATGGCCTTTCCATGCTTGGCTTCTGCACAGCATGGTGGCTGGTCCCAAAGGCAAATACTCCAGGAGACAGAGCCAGGTGGAATTTGGATCACATTTTCTAACCTAAGTCAGAAGCCACACTGCATAACTTCTGCCACATTCTGTTTGTTAGAAATGAATCACTAAACCTGGCTTATGTTCAAGGAGAGGGAAACTAAACAGTCTATGGGCCTATTTTAAAAGTTCCACAAATATGCTTCACCAAGAATGAGCCTTTGGGAATTGCCCTACAGAGAGCTTGGAAACGATGATAAAGAAAAAGGAGACAACCACGCCAGCCCTGGGCTGCAGAAGAGAAGAGGAAGTCAGTTTTCTGTCTCTCTCCCCATCACCCGAGGGCTGGGGCTTTGCGGGGAGAACCACCTCTGGGGCCACCTCCCTGGCACAAAGTAGACAAGCTTTCAGTCAAATATGAGATTGGAGCTTTAAAATGAATAGAGCGGAGACTGAAGATCCAAAGTAAGACCATGTTAATGATCAGCAGAGGTGGAAAGTTACAGAATAGGATTAAGGAATCAGTGAAGGAATCCTTTATCACTTGGAGATGCAGGGACGGGATGAGGGTGGATGTCCATGCTGCACTGTTCATAGTAGCAATTGCAAAGGTAGAAATGGCTCAGATTTTTATACCCCAGTATGGATAGGTTGAGACACCTGTCCAAATGGCTTCATTTGGAAGGCCTTCATCGGTAGTCTGATCCTTCTGCAGTTTGCTTTTCAAGCCCTAAATTTGGGGGAAATTGGAAGAATTGGATAAATGATCTCTAGGGGCCCCTCCAGGACCCACAGTCCCTGATTATCTTGCTAACAAGGACTGGGTGCTGACAGCTTACAAAGGAAATGGTCTTTAAGAATGTGTTTATTTAATTAAAGAATCTTTCAGTACAGAAATCATAGTAGTATCTGGAGAAATTAGCTCTGTTCTCTGATTTCACTCAAGTAGAAGTAGTCACATATGGTCTTTCCCAGCCCCTCTTCTTTCCCTCTCCCTCCCCCCTCTTCCTTCTTCCCTCAGCTCCTCTCTCAGCCTTTCTCAATCTCTGTCCCACACATACCCAGAGTGGTGATTTGAGAAGAGACTTTAACAGGCTTCCAGTGGGGCACCAAACTTCTGCTCTGATGTCTTCGCTATTCAAGTCGGTTTTACAGTCCCCGCCTTTAAAGCTGTGCTACTCAAAGTGTGGCCTGTGAACCACCAACATCACCTGGGAACCTATGGAAAATGCCGAATCTCAGGCCCAATCCTGGGCCCACTGAATCAGAATCAACATCTTAACAAGAGCCCCAGGGGATTCAAGTCAACGGGGAAGTTTGAGAAGGGCCGTTTAAGGATCCCAATTCCTCACCTCTGTCATTCTTCCTTGTCTTTTCCAAGACATCTTGAAGTAGATGATCCCCTGTGTAACTCCCCTGTGTTTCAGACCCCTCTGGGTCCCTGGCAACCCCTTTAGAGCTGGCTCTCCATCCAGAGCCTTAGAGAACCTAGACATAGCTCACCTTCAACCAATACCTAACAGGAGTCAAGCCACACTTCCAGCCCTTGGATCTCAAATACTCTTGATCTGTATCTGGAGAAATGTTGGGCAGAAATCCTTATGGGAAATGGCTTATATTCAAATGGCATGTTGTGGAACACCATTGTCATTTCTTTCGAATCCAGACCCCACAGTCATTTACAACTCCCTGTGTACTTCAGGCTTTAGTTAATGTCAAAAGACTTGTCTCCTTGCAAATCTCAGAAACATTTCTGTGACAAGGTCGCTTGCCTAAAGCTATTTGTTTACAAACTAAGTGAGCATTGGGAAGGTACCCTAACCACCCTTTCATGCCCTGGAAAAATCACACCATTGTGTTTGGCTATTTTACAGACTTTTTTTGTTCCTTTATCTCTTTGCTTTGAGGACATAAAAACCAATGGGGGGAGAATGGTTATTATTTTAGGCACCCACAATTTTATACAGTTGGGAGGGTGAAACACTTTCATCCAACTTGAAGAAAGACCCCAAACCCTTCCAGGTATTTTCCATTTTGAACAAATTTCAGCTTAGCCAAGTGACATCCGTCTACAGGTGGACTCGATCCACTTTCTTAGGGCCGTTACTAAAGTGTATTGACACCCCTTGGGTCCCTGAGATGGACCACCTTAAAAGCAGGGTTTCCCAGCACCCGTGAACTCTAAACCCCAGACAAATAACCACAATGGGCATTTTTGAAATGCCTGCTTGACATTTGCTAAACCTGGTTGTGACTTTTAATTATCCTAAGTTTGGGTTCCCCTGAAGCCTGAGCCTGCAACAAGGGCTTGGATACAGGGGATTTACTTGAGGGGTGATTCTAGGAAGCCGGAGTGTGAGGTGGGTGACTGTCCGGCCCATATAAGGGGGCTTCTCAAAATTGCTGCTCCAGACCTCAAAGCCAGCTGCAGTGGGGCCTTGGAGAAGCATGGAGAATGCCTCCAAGAAATGTTCCCGAACCTCACAGAGGTCTGAGCACTGATTCCCTGCTTCTAAGCCTAATTGGTAGAAGGTTACTCTTGGGGGCATTAACTCTTCTGTTCTCCTGGCCTCTGCTTTCCGCACTGGCCAAGCAAGCTGCTTCAGCACAGAAAGCCCTAAAGCAAAATGCAGAAAGATGCTTGCAGGCAAAGCAGGTGAGTCTGAGTTCAGCCAGAGCTGCTCACCTCAGGAACATCCAGGGGCTACTGCCACGCCTCTCAACACCTTTACAGGGTAAGTATTATTCTTATTATCCCCATCTTCAACCTAAGGAAACTGAGGCTCAGACAGGTGAATAGTCTGACCAGCCAGGAGGCAGGGGCTGGGGTCCTAGCACAGGCTGTCCGCTCCACAGCCTCTCCTTGGAGCCTGCCACCCTGTGGGGCAAAGGACTGGAGGGAGACCAGCCATCTGGTGTGCCCAGGACTATCCAAGTTTTAGCACTGAAAGTTCCAGATCCCAGGAATCCCTTAATCTCAGGCAGAACGAGATGGTTGGCAACCCTCATGGGTCCCTCTGCCTCTTCAGCTCTTGGCTCTTCCAACGGGCTCCCTTGTGAGCAGCAGCAGACATGTGGCTTCAAGACTGTCTTTCTTCTCTTCTCCTGCTCCACTTCTGCATTCTGGTAAGACTGTTTCTAAGTAAGACCCAGATAAAACTGGCTTTCAAATGGTGATTTCCCCTGAGTAAACCTTTCATGTAGAAGGTGAGAGACAAGAAAATTTTTCTTTCTTACTTCCTTTAATGAAGCCCTTTTATTCTAGTGGCGGAGAGCAGGGGTGGGTGGTGATGACTGTAAATGAAATTTGGTTGATTTCTTTGCTAAGCATTCATGATCATTTTATTTTTTAGGGACTTTTTTAAAAAAATGAAATAATATGTGTGTGTATGCATGTGCACGTGTGTATGTGTGTGTGCACGTGCAACGCACATAGGCAAGTACATGGTAAATCTATGTATATTAGTTTGCTAGGGCTTCCCTAACCGAGTACCACAAACTGGGTGGCTTAAACAACTGAAAGTTCTTCTCTCACGGTTCTGGAGGTCGGGAGTCTAAGATCAAAGCGTCCACAAGGTTGGTTCCTTCTGAGGACTGTGAGGGAAGGATCTACTCCAGGCCTCTCTCCTTGGCTTGTAGATGGACGTCTTCACCTTGTCTTCCTTTATGCATGTCTCTGGGTCCAAATTTCCCCTTTTTATAGGAACACCAGTCACACTGGATTAGGGCACACCTGAAGGACCTCATGTTGATTTGATTACCTCTGTAAAGATTCTATTTTCAAATACAGTCACATTCTGAGACACTGGAGGCTAGGATTTTGACATATGAATTTGGGGGTACACCATTCAGCGCATAACACTATGTCATCCCTGTGTGGGGGTAATGAAAATGCCCAGCCCACAGTGTTGGCATGAGGGGTAAGGCGCAGCCTAATTTCGTGCCCCTCAGTATAGTCTGGCACACAGTAGGCATTTGGTCAATATTTGTCAAATGAATGAAATGTATGAATTCAAGTTACCGAACTGAAGTGATGACAACTAGTAGCTAATGGTTTAAACAGATCAAGGAAAATACAAAATGGCAAGTGCCACCCCAGCTATGGAAGACAAAGACACTGTGAATTTGGTCTGTTTAGCACGGCTCTTTGGGGATCCCCTCTCCAACACCGTGGGTTCCACTGGAGCTGACCCAAAGTGCCCTGTCTTCTCCATGCAAGGTTGGAACTATGACCCAGAGTGGCCAGTGACAGAGAATGTTATCCTTTCTGGCCAAAGTGATGTGGTTAGTCATGGGCAGGGGAACAACAGGGCAAATTATTCCTCCTTAGGACTGGCATTTGTGTGAGGGAGAGAGGGCCTTGTTTTCCACTGGGTTTGTAAAACTGGAATTAGGTGCAGATGGCAGTCACTGTCTCAAGCTGCAGAGGTGGGTATATGGAAAAGGACAGAGCTAAGATGGAAAAAGTGGGCATATGGAAAAGGACAAAGCTAGGGAGATGTAGAGAGAAGGAGAGAGGAAACTCAGGAAGCTGACAAAATTGGCTGAGACCCTGGATCCTGCTATACCTGAAGCAAGATCCACTCCTGAACGTCAGCTACATATGTCAGTTACATACGTCAGTAAGTTCCTGTTTGGCTTAGGCACTTGCAGCTGCAGCATTTCTATCTAAAAATGGGTATGAGCAAAGTGACTGGGAGCCCAGAGGGCAGTCCCATTAACTCTGACCAGGGGAATCAGCTTAGGTTTTCTGAAGGACGTGATATGTGGGCCATCTTCAAAGATAAGTCAATTCTCACCCAGCAAAGGAGTCCAGGGCACTTGCGGGAGGTGAGTATGCACATGCAGTGATAAGTGAAAGGGCAGGGTCTGTTCAGGGCTGATGAGGAGCTGGCTGTGGTTGGAGCTGGGCCTTGTTATTGGGAATGGGGGCTGTGGCTGGAAAAGTCAGAGACCACAAAGGGCTGAATGCCACCACTGAAAGCTGCCGTTCACCCATCAGATTCCTCTCAGCTTTCTTCTCCCACTCAGGGCTTATGACCTTGGGAAAAAGGCATGGGGATGGGAGGAGCTGTTTGAAAATAGAAGCAACCCAGTCTCCAGCCTGTAGAATGGGGGGTACCCATTTCCCCCACATTCCTCGTACCCAACCTAAAGAAGATAAATGAATGGCAGTGACCAGTTCACAGGGAGGCAAGGGACCCCACGCTGCCTAGGGCCCATGTTTCCCAGGCCAGACACTGTCTGACAGATACAGGTGGGCAAAGACCCCAAAAGGAGACTCATCACTGCGTGGAGACCCCAAATGCTCTATCACAATTTACTCATTAAAGGGAAAGATGGGAACATGGAAGAGAAGTCAGGTAAGTGTGGTAGATAGAATGACATTCCCCCAAAGATTTTCACATCCTATCCCCGGGATTGTGAATATATTTCCTTCCACGGCAAAAGGGACTTTGCAGACATGACTAAGTTAAGGATGTTGAGATGGGGAGAGGAGCCTGGATCGTCCCAGCAGACTCAATGCAGTCACAGTTATCCTTATCCAATAGAGGGAGTAGGGCCGGAGTCAGAGAGGGAGATGTGATGAGGCCAGAGTGACATAATTGTTGCAAGGAATGTGGGCACGCCCTCGAAGCTGAAAAAGACAGGGAATGGATTCTCTCCCAGAGCCTCCAGAGGGGATGCAGCCTGGTTGATACCTTAATTTTAGCCCATAACAACCATGTTTTGACTTCTGAACTACAGCACCGTAAGATAACAAATTGGTATTAAGTCACTAAGTTTGTGATAATGTGTTAGAGCAGAAAAAGGAAACTGATACGACAGAGTAGCAATGGAGATCATAACTATGAGACAGTAGAATGAAAGCTCAATGCCTGCATTCCAGGGCCAAGTTAACCTGGATTTATAAACCGGCTCTGATACTTTATAGCTTGAAAAGTTACTCAAGATCTCTGGGCCTCAGTTTCTCCCACTGTAACCTGCATATAGTAATACCCTCCTCTTACCATAGCTGGAAAAAAATCAAATAAGATGATGTACATAATAATTACAGTGTCCCATATAGGTGTTTAAGAAATGTTAGCCATTTTCCTTTTTATTATTTTTATCATGATATACACGAACAAATTTAATATGGTGGCTAGCACTCAATGAAAAAAAAAAAAAAAAACGCAACATTTTTTTTCTACTTTTAGATGTTTATCTTCCAAATCCTTTTCCCAAGGGTGTTTTGGGATGTTATTTGTTACGTAAAACAAGAGAACTATGAAGGAGGTTTTATGTACACTTTTAATAACAAATTTTACATTTATATGGTGTTTCATGGGCTATGCCTAAACACATAAACTGATACTGAAAACCAAAGCAGAGACAAGCAGAGTTATGTTAAACACAACGAAACCACAACTTATTTTTATAACAGCTGGCTATAAAACATTCCAGTTGACTGGATAAAGGTACTAGGTTGTTTCAAAGTACACTACTTATATTTTGATGCAGAAACAAGGACTATCTTTCATTTGCAAAGCATTGTATGAAGGCCCATGCACTTTTCCACACACATTCCCATTTTGCAGCTCAGGGAACTGAGTTTTTGAGGGATCCATGTCCTGTGTCCCAGAGTTGTACATATTAGAATACATCAAGGTTTTTGTCCTTAGCCTCTCTTCTTTCCTTTCTTCTTCTCCTCTTCTGGCATTGATATTCTCCATATGTGATCTCACCCAGTTCTATGGCTTTCAATGTCATCCACATGCTCAGGAATCCAAAAATATATATACCTCCAGCCCTGGCCCTGCCCTTGCACACCAGATTCCTCTACCAACTGTCTATCTGATGTCTCCACTTAGATACCTGCTAGGCACTGCTAACTCCACCAAAAAAGAACTTCTGATTTTTCCCTCTCTCGGTGTGCTCCTCTCCCAGCCAGTTCATCCTCAATGAATGGTATGGCATTCCTGTCTAAAATCCAGGGACATTCCTGACCACACTTCATTTGATCATACCCACATCCAAATTATCAACAAGTTCTGTTGGTTCTATAACCACAGTATGGCTCAAACTCAACCACTTCTCAGCACTGCTATTGCTACCACTTTTATCACCTCTCCCTGGGAGCACTGTACTGGCCTCCTGGATGCTCTTCCTGCCTTATGTGTGCCTGACTACATCTGGTGCTCCAGAGTAGCCAAGGTGAACTTTTAAAGACGCACATTGGATCACATCATTCACATGCTTAAAACCCCATAGTGGCTTCCCATCTTCCAATGAAACTAAACTATTTACCATGGCCTATGGGGCCGCTATGAGCATGTCCTCATAGGGCATATAAAGAACATGTTCTGACTGAGGGGATATGGAAGAGGTGAAGCAGAAACTACTTGTAGCACCCTAATATCTGCTCTATCCTTTTCTTTAGTAATAGCAGCCCTGATTTTTACTGGACTCATGACTGGAATAAAGACTAAATTTCCTAACCTCCCTTGCCTTCAGGTGTGGTCATGCAACTAAGTTATAGCCAACGCAACGTAAAGGTTTGTGTGTATGATTCCGGGAAGTGTCCTTTTAAAAAGGGGGCGTGGTCTTCTTCAACCCTTTTCCTCATTCCTGCTAGCTGCAATGCAAATGTAATGGCCGGAGCTCTAGCAGCCATTTTGATACATGAGGTGACCTTGGCACAGAAGCCACACAGTAGAACTCAAGAAGGAAGAAGCCTGGGTCTCTGGTGATGTGAAAGAATGTCATGCCAGCCCTGGATTTCTAACCTCCATACTTCTTACACTTTTATTTTGAATGTGTCAGAGCAGAAACTAATGATAACTTCTGCAGAGGAGGGGTGTGGCAAGAATAGAAGCAGGAATAAGAATGTGGGGGTGTCTGCAGCTCTCCAGCAAGAGGCCTGAGTGGGGCGGTGGAGACAGAGAGATGTGGAAAAAAATTGAGAAAGATATGGCATATGAAAACCTCGATAATAAATTAGAAACGGAGTATGAGTGTGTGAATGAGAAATGTCAAGGTGCCTCCCAGTTTTTTGGCCGAAGCAACCACATGGTTGCAAGTCCAGTGATGGAGTTAGGGAATCAGAGAGCACACACAATTAACATTTCTGCAAAAGAGCTGTCTAATGCTGTTTAAGTCTGGCATTTTGTCATCTGAATCAGTGTATTTATGTCCCAAATTTGCAGTGAAATGACCCACTCTTTAAATCAATGCATAGGATACTGCTATTGTATAAATTTCAATGCTTTTCAAAATATCCCTGTAATTTCCATTTCTCATGAAGAGAAATGCTTTTGTTAGAGTCTATTTTTAGGGGCTGATTTCTCAGGTAACAATGTTATTCTCCCTTTGAGCTCTGGGTCAGTACAATCTAAGACACATGCACATCAAGCCCTGGTGAATAAAAAGAATGCCATGAAAGATAATCTTCCAGGCCCTTCTCCACAGGCCCTACTAACATTGGATTTATGATTTAGAGGGGGCAGGGTAGTTCTAAAATGTGCTTGGCACTTTAACTCATTTGGCCTTCCCTCTTATTTGGGTTGGCAGAGTCACTCATCTTCTTTATAAAAGCTTGGCACATTGAGGATGGTATTTTATATTTTTTATGTTAAGCTGGAATTTCCGGATTGGGTTCTGCAGCATATGGCTCTGTTTTTATTAGGTTCTGGTGGGCTTACAAAGGAATTTTCTCTCTTTTGTTTACTTCACGCTAGAGTTTAGGATCTGTTCACTGTGGAGGAGGAGGTAGAAAATTGGCAGGGGAGAGACTGTCTGTCCAGACACAAGTCTATCCAGCACAAGTCACATTTGGTTCCAACTCTGGCAACTTGGTTATTCTCAGACTCAAGGCCAGAATCACAAGCACAAGTTAAATAAACTGCACTGATGTCCTTACTTTCACAACATAGAACATGTTGGCTACATAGTAAACTGTTACATTAAGCATCTAGTTGTGGACCTAGTAGATGTGGGATGGGGTTCCCTGACTTGACTCCACAGTAGAATTGATCATCAGTTTCATAAAGACATCAAAAATAGTTGACTGATATAGAAGAAGATGAATACTGTGCCAGCCTCTAAATGGTCCCCAGTACTCCCCACCTCCTGATATTTACACTTGTATGGAGTCCTCTTCCACTTGGAATAGGACTGACTTGTGTAAACAATTGGATTCTGCAGAAATGAATAATGTGACTTCAGAAGCTAGATCTCAAAAGACAGCTTCCATCCTACTGCTCTTGCTGGATCACTCACTCGGGGCCACCATCTGCCGTGTCAGGAGGACACTCAAGCAGTCCTTTAGGGAGGCTCATGTGGTGAGAAACTGGGGCCTCCTGCCAATAGTCATGTAAGAACACCAGCTTGAAAGCAGATCTTTCAGCCTTCAGGTGACCTCAGCCCCAGCTGACGTCTTCCCTCTAATCTCACAAGAGCCCCCATGCTAGACCCTCCCGACAAAGCTGTCCCCAAATTCCTGACCCACAAAAACTGTGAGATAATAAATATTTATGGTTTTAAACCACCATGTTTTGGAACAATATTTTATACAGTGACAGATAATTAATACAGGTGTACTTCTAAAAGACATGATGATACAACCGGAGGATCTTATTCTATTTACCTTAAAATAAGGTAGCAAAATAAAAGCTTTAAGTAGGGAAAACCCTACAGTTTTCCCCCTTTTAAAAAATCTTGTTAAAATTTTTTGTTGCTATCATTTTAATGGATGCGTGATTATTTGACATTTGTGGTTGTTCATCATCAATTCCCTTTACCTCAGAGCAGCCCAGTTGCTTATTAGGGAGTTGACTCTACCCTTTTGCATAGACCTGGTTAAGACATTTTAGTACGGGTTCCCCTAAAGCAGACCTTGGGACAGAGATTTAGGTGCAAATGGTTTATTTGGGAGGAGATCTCAGGAAGCACTAAGAAGTGCAATGTGGAATGGAGGAAGCCAATATCCCTTACTGACGTTAATGCACAGATTACTGCTGTGGGCAACTTGGCTCATTCGCACTGAGAGACTGTGTGGAACACACTTCAGAACTTCCTGAGGGTCAAGGATGCTGGGCTATTGATCTTCCAAATCCTGGCCCTCATGGGTTGAGGGTAGCCCACTGGCCACAGAGATGGAGAGAAACCTAGAGGCAACTTCCAGGGAAGGCCAAGAGGATACACATGGGTACTGACAGCATCATCTGCAGAGGGCAATTCTTGATTACCACTTTCAACTGGGAAAGTCAGATCCCCTGCTCTCCACTATAGTTGGTGAAAGGAGTTGGGAAGAGGTGGGAGAGAGTGAATAAGGCCTCAGCTGAGTCACCCAGGTACTTTCTCTGTACACTTTTTGAGTTATGCCCAGTATGAAAGGAGGGACTGGCTAGAAGTCTTTCGTGGTGGAGTCAGAGGCATTTGGATCAGCCTCTTTCAGGTTCCAGAGAGGAGCTCTCTTCTCTGCTTCCTTGATACTGTGAAGCTTCCTTAGTTCTTACCCATGTCAAATTTAGTCCCTAAAAATTGTACAAGTCTCCCCAAAATTTGACAAGCCCTTAATATATTTTCAATAAGTTTCTCTTTGCTTAGGTTAGCCACAGTTGGATTCTGTTGCTGGCAACAAAGAAGCCTCACGGAGACAATGCGTTGCACTGAAATTAATGGGAAAGTTCACACTATTCCAACCCAGATCCCAGTGGGATGGGGGTAGATTTAAGAACTTGCTAAATGGAGTCTAAAGGTCATCTGTATGTGCAAGATATTCAAGAAGGTTTTGAAAAGGAAATGTGAGGCCACAAAGATCTATGACTGCACTAAGTGGAGACTATGGTTTGTAGAACCACCAGTTTAAAGATAAAGGGTCTCTGGCTGGTCTAATTTGGCAGACAAAAATTTCATTCCCTAGTGCACATAGCCTCTCACTCTGCTGGACTGAGCTGAGATCCTGTCTATAAAAGCTGGCTCTCGATTTCAAAGGTCAGCACTCACAATGTGTACATCTGCCACCCTCTTATTGAAGACCAAAGCGTGGCTGGGAGTGATTTGATATTTAAGCATGACCTGCCTGTCTAGACCTTTTGCATTCTCTCTCTCTCTTGCTCCCACCCTCCCACTCACACTCCACCACTTATAGATCTCACAGATTCAAAACTTTTTTTAGCCTCTCAGAAAAAGATGAAGAAAGGATGCTTGGAGTGAGTGCATCTGAAAATTGTCAGCAATAATGCTGATCATTTTTATCTGGTGTAGACCAGATACTAATCTGTTTGTATCATTATTTGGTGCTGGGGGGAAAAAACAGTTTCTAAAAATATTTCAGTGATGTGCCGAGTTTTGCAGAAATGGAGGTTTGATGATCCATCACAGTGGCATGGCGTAGTGGTTAAGATCAGAGTTGGCACTCAAATAGGCAGAGGAGGGATTCAGTAGGGATTCAGTTCCTGGTTTGTTATTTTCTAGCTCTGTGATTGTAATTTCTTTAAGCTTTAGATTCATCTTCCATAAGGTGAACTAGTAACACTCACTTCATGGAATTCTCATGGGGATTAAATGACACTGCGTTTGCAGGACTTACAGCCAATGTTTAATAAAGTTCATTGTTACTGACATTAGTGGGGTTGCAGCAGGAAGCAAATGACAGACTTAAATTGGGGAACTTGGGGAGATTTTAATAAAGAGACTATTTACTAAGTGTGAGAACGGTATAGGGACACCAAGAGGGACACAACTCCACCCAAATACTGGAAGACTGGGCATTTCCTATGACTTTAGCAAACTATTTTGAAATATCCACCATGCTTTCCCAATTTTTAAAGTTTAGACAGAAGTGTTTACTGATAACTGGAAATTCTGACTCTTGGTTCTCAGCATTTTGGAAATGGCAGGCCCTATATACTCAACTCTGACCAGACATAGATATGCTCCCCCTCAGGGTGTTCTGCAACTGAGATAACCCTACTGGGCTGATACCAAAGGCAGACTCCCTACCAAAAGCGCCTCCTGCAGTTTGCACACCCCTTTCTTGAAGGGAGATCTGGAAGGAACATCACCATCTTCTCCCCAACGACTTTATAAGGAAAGATAGGATTTTATACCCACTGTATTGATGGGTAAACTGAGATTTAAGGAGCTGAATTATCTGGCTCAAGATCATGCCACTACAAACCCACAAGCCAGTATCTGACCCAAAGCTTTCAGCTCACAAGTTTTCATATTCATAAATCTTAGATTTTAGAAAGGAAATTTAGTGCATATATCATATATACCACTACACCTCTATGCTACTTTCTATTATTACTGTTAAAATTACCACAAACTTAATGACTTAAAACAATACAGATTTATTCTCTTACACTTCTGAAGGTCGGAAGGTCTAAACTCAAGGTCAGCAGGGCTGTGTTCCTCCTGAAGGCCCTAGGGGAAGATCTGTTTCCTTGCCTTCTCCAGCTTCTAGAGGTTGCATGTGTTCCCTCACTCACACCTCTCCCTCCATCTTCAAAGCCAGGAGCGTAGCGTCTTCAAACCCCTGTTTCTCTAAGCTCTGCTACTGCCATAGCATCTCTGGTGCATCTGAACTTTCTGTTTCTGCCTCTGCATCCCCTCCTAGAGGGGCCTATGTGATTACATTGGGGAAGGTGTGATCACCCAGAGAAAGGAGGATCACCTCTGCATCTTCAAGGTCCTCCATTTAATCACATCTGCAAAGTTCCTGTTGTCATGTAAGGTAACACATCCACAGGTTTTAGGGATTAGGACCCAAGCATCTTTGGGGACCATTCGTCTGTCTGCCATAACCCCAGAGGTATCAGGGACAGCACCCAATAATCAGAATCATGAATATTTCTATAGCAAAATGTCTGAATTGTTTCTGCTAAATAGTATACGTCAGAAGTCAGCAAACTACATCCTGTGGGCCAAATCCCACCTGTTTATGTAGATCAGGTTTTATGGGAACACAGCTGTGCCCACTTCTTATGGCTGCTTCCCTGCTACAAGGGTAGAGCTGAGTGCCAAAAATACTATCTGGCCCTTTATGGGAAAAAAAGATTGCCAACCTCTGGTATAAATGATCTTTCTAAATAATGCAGGTCAGTTTTGCCACCAAACGACCGTAAACCTACAGAAAATCTTTTGGGTTTCAAAGTTGTTGAATTTTGGAAGCACAAACAATGGAACATGGGCCCCTAGTTAGTGACAGAGCAGAGGACTCAACCCCACATTACTGCAGAGCCCATGTTCTTCATCCAAACAAGCTACAGTCCTATGTCCTTTGTATTTAAGAGTGAGATGGACCCCCTCTAGGATCACAGACACCCTAAAGCTTAGGGCCATATGTGGCCCTGGGCATCATTCAGTTCCCATGGATGGATAAGATAGTCTGCAGGCCAAGTCAGAACAGAGGCACGTTCCTCAGGCAGCACTTTAGCAATAATGCACCTGAAAGATTTTAGCCAGGAGTGGACACTCTTTTTTACATTTTTATTTTTTATTAGAGACAGGGTCTCGCTCTGTCACCCAGGCTGGAATGCAGTGGCACAGTCATAGCTCACTGCAGCCTCAAACTCCTGGGCTCAAGCGATCCCCCAGACTTCAGCCTCCTGAGTAGCTGGGACTCCAGGCACACGCCACCACACCCTGCTAATTTTTTTTTTTTTTTTTACTTTTTTAAAGACAAGGTCTTGCTATGTTGTCCAGGCTGGTCTTGAACTACTGGACTCAAGCAAGCCTCCCACCTCAGTCTCCCAAGTAACTGGGACTACAAGTGCCACCCACCATACCCAGCAGTGGATACTCTGTGGTTAGCCACAATCACCCACGTTCTCTGCCTCTTTATTGTCTCACCTAATCTCCTTCATGATAGACATTTCCAGCCTGGTCCCTGAAGGCTTTTGAGATTTGACTGCTGACCTAATCTTCCTCTTCTATACTATAGAGGAAGACAAAAAAGTTCAACAGCAAAGCCTCTCATATAAGGTTGCAGAAAGTAAGTGGCCAAGTTGGGACCAGAACACAGGGCTCCTGTCCCCTCCACCAATCTCTTCTACTTCACGCTCAGGTACTTATCTTGGCTCGGGGCCAGTGATTATTCATACCATCGGCTTTCACTGGCTGCTTCTGCCTGCTACGTCAGTCCCCTTCTCTGCTTGACTTTGTTTTCCCTGCAGGTTACCAGTAAATCACTTGCCTAAACAATCATCACCTTCAAATGTTCAGTGCTGGTCCCAGATGTTGTAATCTCTCTTGGCTTCCTTTGATGCTCTGGAAAGAAGTTTCCTTGGAGATCTTCCAAATCCAGGGCTGGAAACTTGTTATCACATGAATTTAAGGCTACGTCAGACCTCAGCTTTCAAAGCCATCACAGTTTACCTTTCCTCTAACACAACTGAACTATGGCCTGCAGGTGAAGGCGCCCAAGTCTTGGCTGATCCCTTCTAGATGGAGTTCTGGGGTCTTGTTTTTGGAAGGAACAACTCTTGGCCTGGGGATGATGATCCACTGACATCATTCTCCCCGAGGTCATTCCTGCAGGAATTCCAGAAGAAAAGCAAAGCATCTACCTTAATTAGAATAGGTATAAAATATCTTCCAGCTGTTGGCCTTTTGTGAGGGTGATAAAGTTTATTTTACTGAGTACTTTTCCTCTGGTTTAGGCTCAGCTAAACGTCATCCATAAGGTATCCACCATAGGGATACAAATCACTTTTGAATTAGAATCCCTCACCATAGGTTCAGGGATAAGGGCTGAGAATACTCAACTATGCTCCATGGCATCTTCTTTTTGGGAGACAGTATAAAGAGTCAGATGTTTCTAGAAGTGAATGTCTGTTTTCTCTGCATTTGAATGTTGCTATTATCTTCATCCCTGCTTAGTCCCTTCAACTAGTATATGGTCATTGATGTAGACTGAGAGTTGTACCTGGAAGAGGTCTTGTACAGGGAGGAAAAAGTTAATTCTCCCATAATTTCCATCAACGAACCTCCTCGAGCCATTCCAATGAACACACAACCTCAGCGGAAATAATGAGCTTCTCTGCAGTTGCACTTCACTTCCACGCTATGACTCCATGCCATCCCCCTTCTTTTGCCATATTGTCCCCAAGCACCTCTGGTTAGAAGTTTTGGAGGACCCTGACTGGAATTCAGACAATCCTATTGGAACTTTAAGAATTGTGTACTTGGATAATTAGCATACAATCTCCACCATTCAACCTGATGTTTTGTTTCATCGTTTTCCCTTGGATACATATATAGATATCTTTTCACAGGCTAAAGTTTTTTTTTTTAAAACAGGGTCTCACTTTATCACCCAGGCTGGAGTGCAGTGGTGCAACCACAGCTCACTGCAGCCTCAACCTCTTGTGCTCAAGCAGTACTCTCTCCTCAGCCTCCTGAGTGGCTAGGACTACAGGTGCACCACCCTACCCAGCTAATTTTATTTATTTATTTATTTTTGCAGAGAAGGGATTTTGCCATGTTGCCCAGGTTGGTCTCAAACTCCTGAGCTCAAGCAATCCACCCACCTTGGCCTACAAAAATGCTGGGATTACAGGCATGAGCCACCGCTCCCGGGCTGTGATAGGCTAAAGTTGAAACAGCCCAATCATGTCCTATTGTCCCTCAACTAATTGATCCAGGATAGCCACATTGATGGGAATTCCATTATATCAGGCTGCCATCTGGGTTAACCCGAAGTTTCTGTGAGGACCTTGTAAATGATATGTAATTTGTTCATTCATTTAGTAAATGTGTTTGTATATCTACCAGGTATGCTAGGTTCTGTGAGGAATATTCTATCATCTCTACTACAGCTAGTAGACAAAGCTGGCACTGGATGGCTAGCTACCTACCAGGCACTGTTTTAAGCACCTTATATGTATTAGCTCATTTAATCATCACAAGAATCCTATCGAGTAGGCACTACGATGTTGTTATCCCCATTTGACAGAAGAGAAAGCCGGATCAAGGAAAGGATGAGTACCTTGCCGAGGTCCACAAGCTAGTGAGCATCAGCACTAAATAGGACCCTAAATAGTTCGGGCCCGACATCTGTGCTTTTAATCATCACACCAAACCAAGATTAGTAAGGAATGCTTCCTGCCTTCAAAGTTGTTACAGCAGGGCTGCAAACTCCACTGCTGAGAGGGATCCGGCAGGGGTGACACAGGCCACGTGGGACTTGTGGAGAAATGAAGAGCTGGCTCCCCTTCTGGGAGTGGGGTGGGGCAGCCGCTTCGCGGACCCAGCCCACTGTAACTACTGGAGCAGACAGGCCCAGTGCGGCCAGGCATGCCAGTGCTTTAAGAGAAGCCAGAAAGACAGAGTTTTGAAATCCGAAGTCTGAAATTTATCATTAAAAAATACATACTTTCAGGTTTTGCCAGTCACTGCAAGCTAAGCCTGTGGGTTGTCAGTTTGTAGATCTAAGTTATCATCTTAGGAGCGAATACAACATGTATGCTAATAGCTCTAATGTAATGTAAAAGTTCTGTGTCCTAAGACAGGTACATGAGGGACATGCTATGGGAATTCACAATAACAGAGAAAGGTGACTTCTCCTACGGCATTGTGTGAGAAAAGTGACAATTAAGATGGTCTATGAAGAAAGGGCCAGGCTTACAAACACAGAGAGGAGTGTTATAAGGCATGGTAAGAAAGTATCCAATTCTTCTGTTTGTCCACAGGGAGGTCTGATATTCATCAGGTGTTGAAATGTGCTGTTATAGTTGGTAGAGTGCATTGTTCCCCCAGGAATCCTCCATCAGACCTTCTCCTGAACCAGGAACTGGAAGGGTACTGCCTGGCACCCCTGACTTCCTATCTGATTGGTCAATGCCTGTGGCTGGTTCTCAGATACAATCAAGCACTACATGGGAACATTGAGGTCAACGACAGATCGCATATATGGCAGTGGTCCCATAACATTATAATGGAGCTGAAAATTCCTGTTATCTAATGAGATCACAGCTGTCATAGTATCAGTGCAATTACTTTATCACCCAGGTGTACAGTGTTTATAAAGTCTACTGTAGTGCACAGTAACGTTCTAGACTTTCACATTCACTCACTGACCCACAGCAACTTCCAGTACTGCAAGCTCTATTTATGGTCAGTGCCCTATACAGGTGGACTATTTGTCATCTTCTACACTATACTTTTACTGTATCTTTTCCATGTTTTGATACACAAATACATACCATTGTGTTACAATTGACTGCAGTGTCAAAATTGCCTAACACCACATTTCTCAGAACTTATCCCTCCAGCAATGCATGACTGTATTTAAACACCACCCTTGACCATAGTACAGGTAATGGAGTTAATGCCAGCCAAGGAAGCTGGGGCCATGATGCAGGAACCCTGGGTACCAGGTTGGGGTGTTTGGACTTTTACCCTGGGGAGCCATGGAAGATTTCTGCACAGGAAGTGACTTGGCCAGAATTGGATCTGACAGGTCTGGGTCAGGTTAATTGGAAAAAGGAGGAAACTAGAGGGTACTAGTTAGAAAATGGAGAATGAGGATTTGTACAAGAAAATGGCTGGAATTTGGGGCACAGAAAGAGAAGAGAGGCAGGGCTTCGGGAGAGCTGAACCTGGTGAATAAGTGAGGGCATGGTCAAGGGCCACTTCCCCAGTCCAACCAGTCCAAGCCTAGGTGAGTGGTGACATCACTGGGCACTTAGGGGTCGGGTGGAGACAGCAGGTTAAGGGGAAAGACTAGGAATGCTCCTTGGGACATTTTGGTTGTGAAGAACTGGTGAACTTTCAGGCCCATGAACATTATTAAATGTCTTACCTGGGAGAATAATATGTCTTCAGAAATAATGTCTATACATTCATCTCCCTCCCCACATCCCCTGGGATAGCTTGTGGAAAACAGATCGAAGCTTTGGGAGAATAGAACATAGAATTGTTAAGTTTTGCTTCAGAAGCTAAAACACTAAATGTGAGAATGTTATGATAAAAAGCAAGTCCTGGTGGACATTACCCGGGACAGCGTGGGGCTGAAGGTGATAACATTTATTGAGCTCCTGCTATGTCCCAGGCCCACAGCAAGACTCTATGTAGATGATCTCATTTAATCCTCAAAATATCACTATGAGCAATGTACTCTAGTTATTCCCATTTAACAGATGAGAAAACTGAGACCTAGGAATATTATGTAATTTGTGAGACCTTTCAAAAGGAGAGATGAGGACCTTTGAGGCAAAGTTTATACATTTCATGATTTTTTTTTAGAGATGGCCCTAGTTACAGGTGATGTAGTCTTTATTAATCACAGTTCCAACTCCTTTGTAAGTGATCTACAGCGTTGACTTTATTAGATCACAGCAATGATGGACTTACCTTCGAGCATTGTTTATACAGCAAGCAGACAGGTTTTCTTAAAGTTAAAAATGCTGTCATTCGAATTTTATATAATATTGAGAAAGTGTCCGTACTAAAGAAGGTTTTTATTTGACTGGTATATTAGTCTGGGTTCTCTAGAGAAATGGAACTAATAGGTGATATATAGAGAGAGATTTATTATAAGGTATTGGCTCATGTGATTATGGAGGCTGGGAAGCCCCACCATCTGCCATCCGCAAGCTGGAGACCTAGGAGAGCCGGTGGTGAAGTTGGAAGGCCCTAGAACCAGAGAGGTGATGGTGTAAGTCCCCATCCGAGTCCTGAAGGCACAAAAGTCTCAATGACCCCCAAACCAGGAGAGTTGATGGGTGAGTGTAGGAGAAGATGGATGTCCCAGCTCAAGTAGAGAGAATAAATTCACCCTTCTGCCTCAACTGACTGGAAGGTGCCGCCGACATTGGTGAAGGTGATCTCCTCTACTCACTTCGACCAATTCAAATGCTCATCTCATCCAGAAACACCCTCGCAGACACATGCAGAAATATTTAAACAGTTATCTGGGCATCCCATGCCTCGATCAAGTTGGCACAAAATTAACCATCACAACTGGGGTAAGAAATCATGTTGGGGCCAGTCCTTGTTGACACAGTGACTTGTACAAACAGACTAAGTTGAAAAGCCTGAGCTTTGGAGTCAAAGAGAAATGGGTTCAAATCCCAGCTCCATTATCTGCTCACTGTATGACCTTGAGTCAGCCATTTAATGCTCTTTGCTTCAATTTCCTCATATTTCATGTCAGCCTTATTACATTGCTATGAGGGTTAAGAAATGTTTTAACTGTATATTCTTTTTTTTTCTCCTATTCTGTCCTATATTCTCTTTCTTTCCCTCCTATTTATTGCCTTTTGGAAATTATCTAGACTGGGGTTCAGTAAACTTTGTCTTAAAGGACTAGCTAGTAAACATTTTAGACTTTGTAGATCATGTGGTCTGTATTGCAGCTACTCAACTGTGCTGTCGTACAAGCCATAGACATATGTATAAACATACATAAACATATACATAAAGCTATGAGCAATGTACACGCAAATGAGTATAGCTGCATTCCAATAAAACTTTATTTATAAACTGAGGCAGCAGGCCGGATTTGGCCCACATGCCATAGTTTTCCAACCCCGATCTAGACTATCTGAGCAGTTATGAGGACCTCTCTGGAAGGCTTGGGAATGAGAAGTGCTCTGCAGGCAGGAAGCACAGCTTCCTGATAGGGGAGGGAATTCCAAATGTTCTCCGCTTACCCTTAGCAAACAATAGCAACTCTGTCTCTAAAGAAAGGCACAAAAAGATATTGGAGATTTTTGAAACACCTTCTAGAAGGTGAGTTTTTAAGCACTTTTAATGGTTCTGAGATTAATCTGATCAGATGTACTTTCAAATGTACATTAGTGTTGATTAAAAAAAAAATGCATGGGGAATTTTTGCCACACTTAGAATGTGTTGCCTTTTATGGCTTGCAGAGGGAAGGAGAGACATTGAATCCAAACGGCTTTGCTCACTGCCTTTTTGCCCACAGACCAGAATTATCTGTTACAGGAGCATTAATGCCACAAGCTTCTGTGGTCCCTGGGGCCTGAATCCCACTGGCTCTCATTACCTATTCGTGTGTGTGTGTGTGTGTGTGTGTGTGTGTATGTGTGTATGTATGTATTTTAAGACAGGATTTTGCTCTGTCACCCAGGCTGGAGTGCAGTGACGCCATCATAGCTCACTGCAGCCTCAAATTTCTGGGCTCAACTGATCCTCCTACCTCAGCCTCCTGAGTACCTGCGACTATAGGCACATGCCACCACACCCTGGTAATTTTTTTTTTTTTTTTTTTTTTTTTTTTGAGGCAGGGTCTTGCTCTGTTGCCAGACTGATCTCAAACCCTGGCCTTGAGTGATTTTCCTGCCTTGGCCTCTCAAGGCTCTAGGATCACAAGAGTGAGCCACCATGCCCAGCCACATATTCTATTTTTTAAAATACTGGCTTTCACAGATATGCTCTTATTTGAGCCCCACAACAAGCTTTCTGAGGCTTAGAAAGGTGAGGCAAACACTTTAGTCTGAGAATGTGTGGGAATTCTTATAATATATGTGGCCCCCGTGAGAATGTACCCTACAGACTACAGGGAACCTAACTGGCCAAGTGCCCTGGCTGCTGTGCTCTTGGATCCATCCCTGCATTTGCACCAAAGCCACACTCCTCACAGGCTGCTCCTAGCCAACGATCAAGTGGGAAAACTGAGGCAGGCCCAATTCTGGGAGTTGAGAGCTCCTTTGATGGCTGACTTTAGTGATCCATCTTGTTGAACTTTGGACTACACACATTCTAGAGCACATCTACTAGACCTTCCTTCCCTCTCTCCTTTACACAGAGTTAGACCTGCACTGTGGTCTGACAGCTCTCCCAACCTCTTCCAGCCCTTTCTCGATTTTCTCTCATGAGTGTTTTTTATAATAAAATCTGTATACATTTAATCTCATCTTGGCATATGCTTCTCAGATATATACTTTTAAAAATAATGTGGACCCCAGCCCTGAGGTAAGAAGTGCATCTCTACGATTGCAGGGCCCTCCTGCAGACGGTTTGGTGGACATAAGCTTCTTGAGGACCCAGCATCCCTGACTTAGTTGGGATTCCTTCAGAATCAGAAGATATTCAGAAGATACTTGTATTCAGAAGTTACAGAAGACAAGCATTTGACTACAAGTGGTTTATTTGGAAGACAATTGCAGGATGCACAGCAGAGGAGTGGGAGAGTGAAATGGGGAAGAGCCAGAAGCCAATTAGAGGATGTGTTGGGGAGCAGGTCGCCACTGTGGACCACTAGAGCTCAGTTGTGCTGGGGACCTCTGGAAGGCAGGGTAGAGCATATACTTGAGTTGTTCCACCTGGGAGGTGGTTTTGAGGAAACCGGGGTCTTCTTCCATCAATTCCTACATGTCATTGGTTGACAGCTGTTACCTGACCCTCTGCCCTGCCCTGTGTATGAGTGCCACCTGCTCCTCTGTCCAGTGGAAGCCCCAGGCTGAGTCATGGGTACTTCCTCTAGGAAGGCAGGCTTGTGGGAATAATGAGTGTCAGGGCTAATGGGTGGGGCCTCAGAGCATCTTCCCCAAGCCTCATTTCAGGTTGTAAGGATTAGAAAAGACCTAGGAATTTACACCTGACCCAAGCACTATCACCTCCAACACAGTGATCAGTTCAGGGCTCCAATGCAACCTGAATCAACCACAGTTTTCCCTGGAACGTTTGTTAGCACTATCTAGGAGGATGCACTTGCTCCTGAGATCATGAAAACTAAGCACCGCCAGGCTGGACACCTGGCAGTCCTCCTGCCCTGACAATGAAACCAGTATAGATGAAATTAAAGCTGAGGGATGGAGAGAAGCAGTGAGGCACTAGTACCCACCGATAGCACTGCTGAAATGTCTGGATTCAGATGTGCCCAAAGCCAAAGTACCACCGGATTTTCTGTGACATGCCAATTCATTATATTTCCTGCTGACGCAAATATGAATGGAGGCTCTGTCATTTGAAAACAAAAGAATTCTGACAGATGTGGGCAGACACCCAAGTCAATGTAAGATCGTGGAGCATGGATTTCAAAAAGAAAAAAGAGCTGCTTCTCTTGGTGCAGAATCTTGTGTTTCATTGACAAGACTCATCCGCAGGATACGATGGCCAACTAGGGAGACAGAAACAGTCCCTGCCCTCAGTTTTGAGAATGTAGCAGCAGTCTTCAAAAGACATCACTAGCCATAGATTTTGGAAAAACCTCCACCCAAACCCCATTCTTCTCAAATAAAAACTTCATGAAATCCCATAATAAAAACTCTTAAATGTATCATTTGAAGCTTTCTAATAATTAGAAAGCAAATGAGCAGCACTGCAGGGCTAGATTTTCAGGTGGCCCGGCTACAACTGCTGGCTGAAAAGCCATCAGAATTTATGCCAGTGACATTTCATTTTAGTTGTTTCTGAAGAATTCTCTGAGACTGACTTTTTGCTGTTAGTACCTCTCTCCTAAATGGTCTTGATTTGCTTCTGTGGCTGAGGCCTATGGTAAAATGCGTTTTAGTCTGAGCTCTTGACTTTGCATGAAGAAAGTAGAGAGTAATTTGCCCTTTCTCCAGGGTTCAAACAGCCATTGTTCAGACTTCCCAATGAGGCTTCTATGGACTTAAATGTATCCCCCATCATTCGTATGTTAAAGCTCCAACCCCCAATATGATGGCATTTGGAGGTAGGGCCTCTGGGAGATAACTGGGGTTAGATGAGGTCATGAGGACAGGAGCTTCATTTAAGGATTAGTGTCCTTAAAAGAAGAGACACCAGAGAGTGACACACCTCTCTCCCTCTCTTCCTGTCCTACTCTGCATGCACAAAGAGGTTTTGTGAGCACACAGAGAGATTATGGTCACCTACAAGCCAGGAAGAGAGCCAGAGGGCCCTTACCAGGAACTAACCTTGAGCTTGAACTTCCCTGCCTCCAGAACTGTGAGAAAATCAATGTTCCTTGTGTAATCCACCCAGCCTGCGGTACTTTGTTGTTGCAGCCCTGGCGGACTGACACGGAGGCTAAGAGGTTGATCTCGCTCTATGTGGAAAGTGAGTCCGGGAGTGGTAAAAAGGTAGCTCTGTGTCTGCATCCCTCCCTATTGTCAGAGTGGGTCTGCTGCGGATCAACACAGTCACAAGGCCAGGGAGTGACTATGGGGAGAATTTGGAGTCCGGAAAAGTCTCAATGGGGTTGCTAAGTTTATTTGGGCTTGGACTGTCATGGAAATTATGGGATATTCTTCAACCTTGGCCCCTGCCCGCTAAATGCCGATGGAGACTCCCAGTCACTGGGACAACCAGAACCACCTTCACACATTTCCAATCACCCCTGCGGGAAAGGGGGTACTGTCGCTAGTTACAACCAACTGGAACCCCCAGGATCTAAGCTTTTACTTTTACTTTTATTTTCACTTCATTACCATTCTAATGGTTGGCATTTTAAAGCTTGCCCAATGGCCAGAGCTGTCCAGTGAGTTGTAGGGAGAGCATTCCATTCCTGTAGTATTTGGCAAGAAGGAGTCCTTGCACTGTAAGATTTCCAGGGTCAGTCAAACATAGCAAGGCACATGTCTTAACTCCAGGCCCTGCAGAGGCAGAATGGCATGTGTCCAATGGGTTTTCAGTCAGTATTGTATGTTGAGAAATTATTTAATTGAATTCTTGTCCCCAGACAAAATACATTAAACTTATGGAGGATGTCACCATTTTCCGTGGCTGACCCTCTCTCTCCCATTTGTCTTGGTCCCTGCTCTCAAAAATACCTTCCTTAATTAGTCTTGCTGCAATTTACGTCAGCTTTTACTTGCCTTGCACCCTCATTTATTACCCTAAGAGACAATAAGACATATCGTGGTTTAGAGATTGAGCACCAGAGTTGGATAATAGGTTCAAATCCTACCTCTGCCTCTTATTAGTTGCATAACTACTGGTTGTGTAACTAAAAGCCATGTATTATTTTTTGGTCTGTAAAACAGGAGCAGCAATAGTAGTTCCTATCTCATTGGGTTGATGGGAGGATAAAGTGAAATTCCTGGGACTCAGGGGCGAAAAAGCAACAGTTGCCTGTCTAAAAGTCTTCTCTCACAATACATTCTTTGGCTTTACCAAAATGCAAGAAATTCTCAAGTTTCTCCTTCATTTTTGTGTTAAATTATTTAAGGCTCCAGTTTAAACTGAAAATATTGGGGAGCTCCTAGAGAATAAATATTACACATGGTTTATCTTTGTATCTCTGGCATCTAACCCATAGAAGATGGGCACTTAATGGTTGCTGAATAAACAGTGTCCAATGGCTACATGAAGTCACTGTGATAGTAATAACAGCAGCTAATCCTGAACGACTATTTACTAAGTACCAGACTATGTTCTAAGTGTTTCACATATATATTGAGTTATTTAATTCTTATGACAACCTACAAGGTAGGTTCATCACTGCCATTCTATAATAAAGAAACTGAGGCTACAGAGAGATTAATTTCCCCAAGTTCACACAGTTTGTGGATGTGACCTTGGAAAAAAACAAAGTAACTTTAGAGGAAAACTAAGCTCTGTCCCAAGAACTCTTGTCTGATATCACCTCCCCAAACCTGGCTGGGTGGGAGGTGGAGGTAGGCGGTGGCTTTTCTCCAAAGAGCAATTGCACGGCATGTCATCTGTTCTCAATTTCCACTCTGGTTGTCCTCCATGGCAGTCCTCCAGCCTAACACATGTGCTCAAGGCTGTTGGCCAGGAGCTAAATTTATTTGAGAGCCCAGGGTTCAAACAGGTACATAAATTACACATATACAGCCTCATTCCTCAGTTCAGCCTGACAGAGTGGCGTACCCCTCAGAGTTTTACAGGCAATTTACTCCCAGCCCTAAGCTATCTGGTCTTGTGTTGCTATCAGCTGCTACCCCCACCCCACGCAGCAGGCACCTTATAAAAGATGACCCTGGTGGATTATCTCCCTGTCCATAGCCTTAGTTTTGAACTCTACCCAACTTAGTCCTTGCATCCTACTCTGTCACTGTGTCACATCTCTGACCTTGTGGCTTCCTACCCTTTAATTCTGTCCATTGACCTTAGGATAAAGTGTAATCCCCTCACAGTGACTCACAGAGCCTACCTCTCCAGACTACCTCCAACCGACCTTGTGCCTTCCTGACCTTCCTTACTGTCTTACAAATAGCAGGATGTTTTGTTGCCTCTATCACCCACACTGCCATAAAGACCAGAGAGTAACTTTTTTCTTAAATATTAAAGATCAGTCCTTTGGTGATGGAAAAGGTTGTGTCCACCAAGATAATTCTTACTTTGCTAGGACTGGATAAATACCAGCCAACTGCTCACAGTTCAAATCACTTCAAGTCTCCTCAGTCACGGAATTGATTTCTGCTTTTATGTTTACTCTAGTGGTATTGTATGGAGGCCTTTCAGAGGAAATTTCAGGAAGGTCCACACAACAGAAGCTTCATAGACTCCTTAAACAGCTTTTAGAAAAGACCTTACCTCCTCCAACTATGATATTTGGGCAGGGTTGTGGGATGGGCAGGGAGTTAAAAGTCCAGGAAACTGAAAGCCTCTTGAAATAGGACTTTATTTGGGGCGGGGGTGGGGGGTCTTCTATAGAACTTGGCATTTGCTGAACTGAACAAAAAGAAAAGAAGTCTGGGTAGGGGGTTTTAAGGAATGAGAAAAGAAGGAAGAAGTGAAGCTAATATTTATTGCAGATCTACAGCGAACCCTGTTTGCCAAGTGTTTTACATTCTGTCATTCCCATCAATCCTTACTACAATTCTATGAAGAAAGAGTATCGTCATTTTACAAGGAAGGAAACAGGCCCAGAGAGGTTAAACAAGTTGCCTAGGGTTACACAGCTAGTGATGAGCAGCAGCAGTATCTGAACTCCAGTCTCATTTTCCTTCTAGAATACTGACTTCCCGATTAAAGTCAGCTAAACCATTGCTCACCTTCAGCCCAAATAAGTCTATATGTTTTTCCCTGTTCCCACAAGACCCTTTTTTTAAACCTCTGCTGAGCGCCTCTTGATGTCTCAAGAACCTACTACTCAATCAAATTTCAAGTGTCGTCAGAATTCAGAAGTTTTAGAAAGCTGGCAGATATACAGGTTTTAAAAATAGAATGGCAGCATTAGTCAGTGTTTGGGATCCACTCTCTGGACACTCAGGAGAGTGTCAGAAATCTAATTGGATAATTACTGAAGTTTCACTCAAATGTGTCTGCATTATGAAAATACAGTCTTCTTTGCATTTTAATTACGGAAAATATTTGGGTTGTTAAACTATTTCTAACAAGGAACATTTATCTATTTTTTAAAGGAACTTAAATTTTTGTTAAATACTGAAATATATTTGGGGGATGTAATTACTGTAAATATATGGAAATAGGACCACTTGGGTTATATGTTACCAGTTGCCAATTTCTCATGCACTTAAACAATCTGTCTCCTTTCAAAGTATGACAGTTGGCAGAAATTCTTGGGCATATGAGAGATTGTGATTGTTTTCAGACATTAAAAATCAGCCTTCAGACCATCAATGCTGCACAGATCTAACTTCATCCTCCGTCTGCCTCTATCCTACAGATCTAGCACACTGGCATCACCTCGCACAGAGTAGACTCACTTGGTGTGTGCATGGGGGGAACTGGATTTGATACTTTCTACCTTCGCTCTGGGTGGCTAAGGGCTGTTCTCCCCTCATGTAGAGAATCCATCAGCTGCCGGGAGAAGCCAATGAAGCATGCGAGACCCAGGAACTAACTCTATTTCCTAGCAACCAAGGAAAGCCATTTCTCCTCTGTCAGCAGGAATGCTTAGATTTATGTAAGCTACAAATGCCCGTTATCACCATAATAAACCATATATTTGCAGGCGGTATTTACAGCCAGCTAATCGTGGCACTCTATCCTGGCAGCCCCCAAGCTGGCAAGTTTCCCATTTGGAGTCCCCCAAAAATACGATTAGGTGGATGCTGAGCACGAATTTAGTGAACAGCAGTGTCTGACAAAGCTACTAACCGTCTAATTATGAAAGAAGATTACTGATACCATTAATTGGGTGGTTGTAAAACTCTGATAAAGTCAGATGGTAGTAAAGTCCATTTTCAATTTACTAGGCTATTAAAAGTATTTCTGTCTATAAAATAAACAGACACAAAGCATACTAAACAGGCTAATATGGAAACATAAAAAGAAAAGGGAGAAGCTTGTCATGGCAATTAGTGGTCGTGATTAGCTGTGCCACAGACCCAGCGGTGGAAATTAAAGATTAATTTATGACAGTGCTCTGGCAAAGGAGGTTTTCTGGCGACTGCTCTGCCTACAGGTGGGCGAGGTGCTTGTCATTTCAGTTGCAAAAACCACCTCCAGCTTAGGCGGGGCTTCGTGCTTCCTTGGGACTATTGTTTCTATTACCTGTAACTGAAGATGCTTTGCTGATACATGTCCTCACTCAGAGCCTCAGTTTTCCTGCACGAATAGGTTGTTTGAGGAGGCTTGCAGTTCTAAAAGACCCTAGAATTTTCCATTCGCGTGTCCCGTCCTACCAACCTGGGTCTCTGCTGTCCCCTAAATAGAGTTCACCTGTTCATGTGCCCATCCCTTCACCTGGGTGCTCTGCCCTCATCCCTTCACCTGGGTGCTCTGCCCTCCACCTACTCAACGCGGGGGCTGTCTTGGTTTCCACAATCTGGAGAGTTCTCATAAGGAACCCGTCTCCGCACTCCTCGCTTGCCATCCATCCTTGCCACCTCTTCCCTGTTTACACTTTTCATTCACCCACCTTATAAAAGTTTCTGGAGTGGAGGCCAGGCCCAGTGGCTCAGGCCTGTAATCTACATTTTGGGAGGCTGAGGCAGGTGGATCACCTGAGACCAGGAGTTTGAGACCAACTTGACCAACATGGCAAAATCCCATCTCTATAAAAATACAAAAATTAGCCAGGCGTGGTGGCACACACCTGTAATCCCAGCTACTCAGGAGGCTGAGGCATGAGAATAGCTTGAACCCAGGAGGGAGAGGTTGCAATGAGCTGAGATCATGCCACTGTACTCCAGCCTGGGTGACAGAGCCAGAATCCATCTCAAAAAATAAAAATAAAAATAAAAGTTTTGGAGTGCTCATAGGGGTGTGTGAATTGACTGAGGGTAAGCATTCCAGGGACATGATGCATGCCACCTGGAAGATGAAGGAAAATTGGGAGGAGGGGAAGAAGGAACCTGCCAATATACAGAAATAACAAGAACAATATTTGGTGTGGAGTCTTGTTATCCAAAGGACCTTCACAGTGAGACGTCCAGAAGCAGCTGTGAAGTAGACCAATAGACATCCTGCCAATCTCACCAGTACACAGATGGAGGCTCAGAGAGGAGGAGTGGCCTTGTCCGGAGTTTCACCATCAGCCAGTGTCAGGACCAGGAACTGAAACCACAGCTCTGGTCCATGTTCTGATGGGCTGAGCCAAAGAACTCCTCTAGGGCTGGATGCAGTGCCTCATGCCTGTAATCCCAGCTCTTTGGGAATCCACTCGAGGCGGGTGGATCACTTGAGCCCAGGTATTCAAGAGCAGCCCTGGCAACATGGTGAAAACCCTGTGTCTACCAAAAATAAAAAAATTAGCTAGTCTCATAACCCAGTCTCAGAATATAAATAGAGTTTAAAATGAGAAAAAATTGAAAAAAAGAGAACTCTTCTGGGGGATGAATGTCGGCCGCGTGCCAAGGTCCTTATCCTTAGCATGACTGGAACTTCTGAGATTCCACTTTGAGAATGAGCCTTAACATCTGGCTTCCTCAAGGTGAAATGAACACTTCACACACAAACAGAAGCTGGGGCACATGGCCTTTTTTTACCAGCTTCTTTTCTCACAGGACAACCAGCGATTGCTTCGCCAAATTTTTAGTCACCCTATCACCTTCTTGTTTCTCAAACTGTGGTCCCTGCACCAGTGGCATCAGCATTTCTGGGAGCTAGTGAGAAATCTAAATTCTTAGACCCCAACCCAGGCCTCCTGAACCAGAATCTGCTGCCTAACAAGATCCCAGGTGTTTCCTGTGTGCATGGAAGATTGAGAAGTACAGGCGCCAGTTGCTAGCTCTGTTCTCTGTCGAACTCCTGGGCTCAAGCGATCCTCCTGCCTTGGCCTCCGAAAGTGCTGGGATTACAGGTGTGAGCCATCACACCCAGCCTGACTTCACTTTACAGTTTTCCCTCTTCCCCGGTGTAATTTACAGTCCTTTAGTCTCTTTTTTTATCCCACTGCGGACCTTAGTTTCCTTGCTGGTCTTTCGCCCCTCTTCTCCCTCTCAAAACTACCAAAGGGGGAAAAATGATGTGTCTTATAAATGAGCGTTTAGGACTTGTGGTAGGCCAGATGGTGGGAAGCACCAGTTTTTCCTAATTTGTGGCAGGATAAGGATCATCTGAGGTGCTTGTTGAACATACAGCCTCCTTGTCCCGTCTCTGGAGATTCCCCCAAAACACTGGTTCTAGGACAGGGTGGGGTGTTTGTGTGGGTAAGTAATGCCCACAGGGGACTCTTTTCCTGAGGGAAGTTCAAGGATTCTCTGCTCACACCCTGTGGTTCACAGTTCCTGCTGTGCATTAGAACCACCTGGTGAGCTTTTAAACCAACTGAAGCCAAGAATGCACTCTCAGCAATTCCATTTGATTAGGTGAGGGTAGATCCCAGGCATTTTGCCTTTTTTTTTTTAGGTTCTCCAGGTAATTCTAATGTATAAGCAGTGTTCACAACAACAGTTTCAATCCACTGGTCTCAAAATGTGGCCCATGGACCAGCAGTGCCGGCACAACCTGGGAACTTGTCAGAAATGCACATTTGAGGGGCCCACCCTCCAGAACTACCACATCAGAAGTCTGGAGGTGGGCCAGTTATCTATGCTGTAATAAGTTCTCCAGACAACACTGGTTACAGCATTTTCAGGGGCTAGTGCAAAATGAAAACACACAATCAATCCCTTGTTCAGAAATTCAGACTTTCAAGACAGTGACTACATGACACTGAGCCAAGCAGAGATCCCTCTGAGCATGCAGCCCTGTGTGACTACACTGAACATGCACCCATGAAGGCGACTCTGCATCCGAGTGACTCTGATGCATGCTAAAATCTGAGAACCTAGAGTCTACATTCTCCTGCTGGCTTATAGCTCATGTTTCTGCTTCTTGGCATGGTCCGAGGGTGACACTCAGGACTTGTAAGGCACTAGCTCTGGGATGATGATAATAATAGAACCATTCATTGATCATGTGTGATGTACCAGGCACTGGCCTTGGCACTTCCCAGGCATTATCTCACTCAAGTCTCATCACACCCTCAGGAGGCAGGTCTGTTAGCTTCATTTGCATTGTACAGATGGGAAAACTGAACCAAGGCCAATGATGATTAGTTGGTTGAATATTTCAAATATCACCTTCCTTCCTGCCTGCTTCTTCACCCTTCCCCCTGCTGCAGTCATTATCAACCCTGAGAACATCCTTACTCCTAACTCCATGGGTGAGGACTTATTGGAACAGAATTGCCTGAAAGGTCTCTAACCGGGAGCCTAGCCTTTTCTCCAGCAGGATAGAAGGGTTTAGAATCACAGGTTTTCTGCTTATTGTGCCAATGAAGAATCGGAGGTTCACACAGGGGACACAGCTAGCAAGCAGCGGAGTCAAGATTTGAATCCAGGACATGTTGATCTCAAGGGCAACTGCAAGTCCTAAACGCCGGTTTGTAAGACACATCATCTCCCCCTCTTTTGTAGTTGTGATAGGGAGCAGAGGGGTGAAAGACCAGCAAGGAAACTAAAGTCTTTAGTGGGCTGGAAAAAAAAGACTATGGACTGTAAATTACACTGGAGAAGAGGGGGAACCATAAATGAAGTCAGGCTGGGTGGGCATGGTGGCTCATGCCTGTAATCCCAGCACTTTGGGAGACCAAGACAGGAGGATCACTTGAGACCAGAAGTTAAGACCAGCCTGGACAATATAGTGAGACTCCATCTCTATAAAATAAAAATTAAAAAAATAATTAGCTAAGCATGGTGGTGTGCTCCTGTAGTCCTAGCTACTTGGGAGACTGAAGTGGGAGGACTGCTTGAACCTGGAGGTCGAGGCTGCACTGAGCTATGATTGTGCCACTGCACTCCAGCCTGGGCAACAGACGGAAACCCTGTCTCAAAAAACAAGATAAAGTGAAATTGACCGTGTGTTCAATCTGGCCACCAGTTTGCTGGGTATCCCTGAGCAAATTATGTTACCTCTCTGAGTCTGATTCGTCTTCTATAAAATGGGTATAATATCTATTTTTATGCGATAATTGTAAAAATTCAGTGAGATTATAGTTTAAACAAGCCAAAGAGTGTAATCTGACTCCTGCCACAGAATAAATGCTCACTAAAAGGTGTTATTACTGTTGAAGAGGCCTTTGCCCAGGCTGGTAGGATTTTGAGTATCCTCGCCACCGCCCTCCCATGTGATGGAGCTGAATAAATTAGGAAATTCAAGACAGAGCTGGGAGGTCTGGGGCTGTGTCCCAGCTCCAGCACAAAGTCATTTAGACCTTGGATTTGTCCATACTCCATTCCAGGCCTTGGTGTCCTCATCTGACAGTATCAGGTCTGAACCAGTGGTAAGGCTCTCCAAGACCCTGCTTTACTCTGAGCATGGCAGAATCCATTTGCATTGAAAGCCTCCTTCCTGAGCACTTGGTTTACTGGAAGATATTTGAAAGAAGACTGAGAAGGGAGAGGTTCCAGGGGCAAGTTGCCTTGAGGTTTGAATCTGGCATCTGCTAACTATTAACTGGAAGAAGTTTGGAAACATAAAATCCTCTATGTGCTGACCCTTGGGGACCTGGCTTCAAAGGTGGTCCTCACACTGCTATTAAGACAATCACAATCCCAGGCCCCCCATGAGCCCCAGAACTGAATTCTGAATAACATACCTTGTGCTGCAGCTTCAGGAGCTTCAGAACACACTACTCCAACATATGGCACCTTGGCATATTGGATATTTAAAGCTAAACGAATTTGAGAAACCACAGGTGCAGGAAGGACTCTGACCTTCCCTGAAGCAGGTCATAAGCCCCTCATGTGAGAGGTCCCCTCCGTGTACCGGGAGCAAGGAGCATCCTTCTCTCTGAAGACAGAGGGACCCTGAGAGGAATCCACATGAGCAGGCCTTGCTAAGTGTCCCCAGCTCACTGCTGGTAGCCCACATCCTTTTGTCCTATCATGGTTTTCCATTTTTCACTCTTCCCCAAACCTAGTAACTGTTTTACTGTTTTTTGGGGGTCTTCATTTTCCTATAAAGGCTGCTGTGTCACATAAAACTTGTATGAAATAAATTACATGCTCTTCTGTTAACCCTTGTCAATTTAATTTTCAGATGAAGCCAGGGATCCGATAAGGGTGGAGAAAAACACGTTCCTCCCCTACAAGCTCAACTTTTCCCTTCCATTCCTTTCGCAGGGTACATTCCCCAGAAAGCACACTCAAAGATGGAGATTAGCGAGCAGGAGGTTTACTAGGGAGTTCTCATGGGATCAACATCTGGAAAAGGTAAGGGAAGGAAGTCAAATTGGGCAAAGGGAGAAACTGAGCTACAATGTAGTCATGAGGAAGGTCTCAGCCCACTCGACAGGGAATTCTTTGCTGGGAATATCTTTCTGAGTCATCCAAGTTGAGGCTGAGAGGTTCGGGACTCCACACCCTCTTGTCAATCAGTCATTAGATGCAGCCCGCCACGGAAGGGGGCGTGACAGTGGCAAGGAGGCAGCTCTCTTCCACCAAGGCAATCCCCTTGGGTGCTGACAACTGAGGGCTGTCAGCAGGCAGCTCTCCCAGCAGCTGGGGGCCTAAATGCCTCTCTCCTTAAGGATGATTTTGGTAGCTCATCACAGCCTCCACCCGCCACTCCTCCTTCTTCCTAATCATGCTGCATAGGAAATACAAACCTCCTTTATCTCAGCCTTGGCAAGTGTTGGTTGAGTGAAGATTGTACAGTTGCTTGCTTTTTCACCAATTTAGCCCGTACGTCATAAAAGTAGATCCAGTCTGGAGAGTCGGGGCTGAGTAGAGGTGGTGATGTGGGATGGCCCTGTCCCAACAGTAAGAGCTATCACTTACTGAATGCTAATTGTCTTCTGGGCTTAGGATGTTTCTGCTTTCCTTTAAAGTCCTTCAGCATAGGTAGTGTGATATTATGATTTTGCTTAATCTATAACCCGGTAATAATGAGCAGCCCAATCAAGAATGAATGGTTCAGCTGAGCCACACTCATGCCTGTAATCCCACTACTTTGAGAGGCTGAGGCGGGCAGATCACTTGAGGTCAGGAGTTCAAGACCAGTCTGCCTAACATGGTGAAACCCCATCTCTACAAATATACAAAAAAAAAAAAAAAAATAGCTGGGGTTGGTGGTGCCTGCCTTTAGTCCCAGCTACTCGAGAGGCTAAGGCAGGAGAATCACTTGAAACCGGGAGGCAGAGGTTGCAGTGAGCTGAGGTTGCGCCACTGCACCCCAGCCTGGGCGACAGAGTGAGACTCCATCTCAAGAAAAAGAATGAAAGGCCAGAAAGCTTATTCTAGAGCTGATTTCTGTAAGCCCTTGTTTCCCACATCTTGAGTAACAATGAAAGCTTTGTTAACCAGCACCCAGCATGTCAGAAATGTGAGTGTGCATGTCTCTGTGTAAGTATTGGCCTGTTGACCAGCTCAATGCATATTAGAAATGGGCTCTCCTTGGTGAAATTAAGGCATTCACAATATATGGATTGGCTTAAATCCTGGAGAGACATGCCACATGTTTTCACGAACACGATAGAAGAATTCAGAGAAGTCTGTAGACTTTACCCTAAGAAAATCACTGGACAAAAATCATTTAACGCTCTCATGAATGAATCTTTTCATGTTAGGTGCTGGCTGCAACAAAATAGGCCGTATGAACTGTTTTTGTGCCTGCTTGCTAAAACAGTAACAATGGATAAGCTCTCCTGTGTGTGGTAGAGAGTCCCTTTCTTTAAAGCTCAGAAACAAAGCCATGTAGAGAGTGGCAAACCCTTAGCACCTCAAACCTCTTCACTGGCTGCTCTGCATGTACCACAAAAGAACCTGGAGTCGTCCTCTACCAAACTGTCTCTGGTCAGTTTGCATCTGGGCACAGTACCTGGTGTTATGTGCATGTACTTCATTTAATGCCCACAACAACCCTATCAGATAGATAGTGTTATTTATACCCATTTTATTAGTGAGAAGCCCAAACTTCAGAGTGATTTCATAACTCACCCAAGGTCTTCATAGCAGATCCAACCAGGATTTGGACCCAGGTCTGTTTGTTCTCCAAGTTCTTCACTTCTGGCCTACGCTGCCTGCAGGAGGGCTGTCTGCAAAGTCAGGAGGGGAAATGAAGTGGGCATGGGGTTTCCTGGTGGGCTATTCTCTATTCTTCCATGACCCATGTGCCAGAACAGTATTAGGGGCCGGGCATGGTGGCTCACGCCTTTAATCCTAGCACTTTGGGAGGCCGAGGTGGTCAGATCACCTGAGGTCAGGAGTTCAAGACTAGCCTGGCCAACATGGTGAAACCCCCGTCTCTACTAAAAATAACAACAATTAGCTGGGCATGGTGGTGCACCTGTAATCCCAGCTACTCAGAAAGCAGAGGCATGAGAATTGTTTGAACCCGGGAGGCAGAGGTTCAGTGAGCAGAGATTGTGCCACTGCACTCTAGCCTGGGTGACAGAACAAGACTCCATCTAAAAAAAAAAAGAACAGTATTAGGGAAGTGGCCTACCTGCCTGCATGTCTATGCGGCACAGCTCCAAACGTTTTAAGCCCATCCATGTGTCTTGGGAATTTTTTAAATTTCACCAATAAGAGCTCATTTCTAATATTCATCAGGCTGGTCAACAGGACAATATTTTTACCCCCCAAATAAACAAATACATAAAAATAAAACAAAACTCATGTCTGACTCTCTGGATGCTAAGGCCTGGCGACTGTGCTGCCATGAGCCATCCAGGTGTTCCTCATCAAGGTGCTTCAACCTTCCAGGCTTTGCTTACTTCCTCCAGAAGGGAGGTCTTGCCCCCTAGAGGTTTATGTTTGTGATATACGTGTGTGTGTTAAGAAGTACAAAGTAGGATGCCAAGGCGATGGAAACAATAATGAGACTAAAAATAGGCTAAAATGCCCTAGAGAAGGCATCTGCTGCCCAGACAAGAACATCAGAAAGTGTGGGCTTTCTGGGTCGGGCACGGTGGCTCATGCCTGTAATCCTAGCACTTTGTGAGGCCGAAATGGGTGGATTGCCTGAGCTCAGGAGGTTGAGACCAGCCTGGACAACATAGCAAAACCTCGTCTCTACTAAAAATACACAAATTAGCTGGGCATGGTGGCGGGGCACCTGCAATCCCAGCTACTGGGGAGGCTGAGGCACAAGAATTGCTTGAACCCGGGAGGCTACTGCCTCCAGCCTGGGTGACAGAGTGAAACTCTGTGAAAGAAGGAAAGAGAGAAAGAGAGAAAGAGAGAAAGAGAGAGAGGGAGAGAGGGAGGGAGGGAGGGAGGGAGGAAGGGAGGAAGGGAAGGAAGGAACCTTTTGGTGAGCAAAGCTGGACTGTGGGCCAGTGGAAAGAGGAATGCCTCTGGAACCAGCCCCCTGGTATAGAAGATGGTGTTGGCCCCGTCTCCTGCCTTTGGCATTCACCATTGCTGTACACAACACCAGCTTCTTACCGCAGAAACCTGCCACTCTGTCTGGGGCTGTCTCTGGCCACAGGAGCATGCTCAGTCCATGCACTGGCCAGGCTGGAAGTGCCCAGGGTTGTCCCCAAGAGCAGCCCCAACCAAAGATGAAGGGAATTGGGTAAATGCCCATGCTTCCTAGCCTCTGGGAGGATGGCTCTGAGGCAGGTTCTGTTCTACAAAGTCTCCGTGGTCCCCAGTGGGAATGAGCTTCATTGCACACAGAGATGACCTGCTTGTGAACACACTCTCATTCTACTTCCTTCCCTCCGTTTCACTTCCCCATCGCCCTACCAGCGCTCCCTGGGGCCACTTCCCTAATTAACTATATGTGCTCAACTATTTGCTTCCATGGGAACCAAATTATCTGGTTCAAATCCATACTCTGCCCCTGGCCAGCTGTGTCTTAGGAACATTACTCCACTGCCCTGAACCGCAGCATCCTCGGCTGGGATCGTGAGATGACAAAAGTAGAACAAACCTCACCAGACAGGTGTGAAGATTCCAGAAAATAGTCCGTGTCAATAGTTTAGAGCAGCATCTGGCATTCAGCAGACACACAATAAATGCTAGTGTTTTTATTATTTATTATAATTATTGCTTATTATTGATAGCCCCTGAGATTTCCTTGGCCAAGTTCAAGTCCATTCTGAGAGTTCTAAGCTCCCAAACTTCATACTTCCTCCGGGTGAATCTCCCTGGTTGTTTCAGGGAATCTAATTCATTTATTCACTTAACGTATCTTTAGCAAATATTGACTTAACACCTATTATGTCGAAGACACAGTGTGACAGTGGATATAAAAAATAAGATGAGGTCACGGTCTCCAGGGAGATAAGGCATATCCACACATAGCTACCGTCTAAGGCAAATTGTGATAAGTGTTCTTGTGTGTGTGTCAATAGAGCATAAAGTGAGTTCCGAGGAGGGTGAAGAAAATTGTGTATGGTATGAAGGAGTATTGGCAGAGTTGGGTTTGGAAAGGGGTAGAACTGCAGCAGAGGAGATGGAGGGGAGGGGATACAATACATGGAGAGGGAGAAAGTGATAAATTCTAGGAGTTTGGCATCCCAGACACAGCTCAACTATATCTTAATGTGAGATCCTATAGATTGATGAGCCTCTGTCTCTCAGAGCTAAGGGGACAGCGGATTCTCCCCCTAATTATTATTGCCATTCCTGACACTTACATAGTACTTACCCTGCCCTAGGAACTATAGGGGATGTGCTACGTATGTTAGCTGATTTAATCTTCACCTTCGGGGTCAGCACAACTATGATCTCCACTTGACAGATAAGAACACTGAGGCTGGAGGGGTTAAATGTCTTGCTCCAGCTCCCGCGGAATCTAAGTGCCTGTCACCTAATCCCACGCGGTCTGGTTCCAGGGTTCACACTCTACACTGCCTCTCAAGTGCGGCACCTTTTCAGGATTTTAAGGGAATATGTTGCTGTGATGTTCACTGAGCTTGAGGAGAGACTGAAAGAAAGCCCTTCAGCCCCATACAGGAAGTCCCCAAAGGATGGATGGTTCTGGAAGTTACGGGTTACCAGGACAACGCACCCCCTCAGCCTGGCCACGCCCCCGGGCTCCCGCTCACTGGTTGCAAAACTCAGCTTTGCCCCTGCCCAGAGCTTTCCTTCCCGGGGCCCGCTGGGGAAGCACCCGCGGCTTGTGGTGGCTGTGGTTTGGTGCCCAGGACCCACACGTCAAAGGAGCTCATTCGGAAGCAGAGGCACGCGCTTGTCCCCAGAACTCAAACTCCAGAGTCCCTCCAGTAGGTGGTACAGAGGCGAGTTTGACCCTAAACAAAACAGGGCAGGGTCTTCCTGTTTGTTTTCTTCCTCCAGCGGGGAGCAACGGCTGCTAATTGGATAGTGAAGCGACCGATTTATTATTCTCTTACCCGTGCTGAGCAGAGCTGTAGGAAATCTCCGGGGCCGGGAGCAGCACAGCGGGGTATCTCGGGGTCGCTCTGAGGAGGGCCAAAGCTGCCGGCTGCCATGTTTTATTTGGCCTGCCCAGTGTTTAAAAAAAGTGTTTTTAAATAGATGCTGACATTTTTAAAAGGGGAAGATTATACATACACTTCTACATCTCCGACTTGTGTCAAGAATTGGGAAGATCTGGGCCCAGATCCCCATAGGTCAGCGATGAGGGGGACCGAGCAGGGGCGGCCCTTTAGACGGTCGCAGAGTCCCAGCCACCAGCCCTGCTCACTTTTCTTACCTCTCTGGCTCCGTCGGCATTTGAGCCCGGGACCGCAGACGAAATGATGCGCTTCCTCTTAGAACCCCCGCTAATCTGAGGACGGGGTCACCCCACAGACGCCATGGCTCAGCAAGCAGACCAATGGCCAAGGAGTCTGGCAAGGGGCCCTTGGTGAGTGGGTTTAATGACAGATTAAGTTGCCCATTAGGAAGCCATTAGAACACAGCGTGATGCATCACTGGGTAAACGAGAGAGGCTGAAGTCAGAGACAGGTTCTTGGAGCGCTTGATCCAATTTAATTCTTCTATTTAAAAAAAAAAAAAAAAAAACCCTAGGCAGATGAGAGTGGAAGCTGTAAATCACCCTCTATGCAATGGCTCATCATAAGGGATATGGAGCAAAATTAGAGGAGGCACGAGAAGGAAAGCCGGTGATGAACAAGGCAGGGGCTGCTGCGGCGTGATTGAAGACAGGCTGGGAATGCGGGAGAAGCCGCTGGAAACTGGTTTGGGCTGGAGGTCTAATTACCGCATCCCAAGTCAGAAAAGCCCAGAACCCAGCCTTCTGCTCTGCCTTGGGGAGTAGGATGGGAGAATCTGTGTGCAGTAAACTTCCTGAGACAGTGCCTCATAGTGCCATCTACATGGAATGTGAAGTCAATCAGAATGTCTCTAAATCCTGGCTCTATTGGGTTTTGGCTGTGTGACTTTGGGTAAGTTACTTAACCTCTTTGAGTCACATTTTCCACCTGTGTTAAAGGAGGTAATCATCGCAAATGCAAAGGGTGGTGCTGAATATCAGGGTGGGCACCCGCTAAGTGATGCTTTCTTCTGTTTAATGTTGTAAAAGATATAAATGAGATGGTCCCTAAATGAGGGTAGAGTTTACTCCCCTTTAGCTCAGGTGGCACTTGTCAGGGAGATCAAGTAGGTTCTGTTCTTCCCTAGTAAAAGCAGGAAGGCTTTCCTGGGCGGGGTCCTCTGAGTGCTGGAAGAGGGGGA
>NW_012100432.1:4452093-4454449 GCF_000951045.1 Mandrillus leucophaeus | reverse complement strand
GATGGATGGTTCTGGAAGTTACGGGTTACCAGGACAACGCACCCCCTCAGCCTGGCCACGCCCCCGGGCTCCCGCTCACTGGTTGCAAAACTCAGCTTTGCCCCTGCCCAGAGCTTTCCTTCCCGGGGCCCGCTGGGGAAGCACCCGCGGCTTGTGGTGGCTGTGGTTTGGTGCCCAGGACCCACACGTCAAAGGAGCTCATTCGGAAGCAGAGGCACGCGCTTGTCCCCAGAACTCAAACTCCAGAGTCCCTCCAGTAGGTGGTACAGAGGCGAGTTTGACCCTAAACAAAACAGGGCAGGGTCTTCCTGTTTGTTTTCTTCCTCCAGCGGGGAGCAACGGCTGCTAATTGGATAGTGAAGCGACCGATTTATTATTCTCTTACCCTTGCTGAGCAGAGCTGTAGGAAATCTCCGGGGCCGGGAGCAGCACAGCGGGGTATCTCGGGGTCGCTCTGAGGAGGGCCAAAGCTGCCGGCTGCCATGTTTTATTTGGCCTGCCCAGTGTTTAAAAAAAGTGTTTTTAAATAGATGCTGACATTTTTAAAAGGGGAAGATTATACATACACTTCTACATCTCCGACTTGTGTCAAGAATTGGGAAGATCTGGGCCCAGATCCCCATAGGTCAGCGATGAGGGGGACCGAGCAGGGGCGGCCCTTTAGACGGTCGCAGAGTCCCAGCCACCAGCCCTGCTCACTTTTCTTACCTCTCTGGCTCCGTCGGCATTTGAGCCCGGGACCGCAGACGAAATGATGCGCTTCCTCTTAGAACCCCCGCTAATCTGAGGACGGGGTCACCCCACAGACGCCATGGCTCAGCAAGCAGACCAATGGCCAAGGAGTCTGGCAAGGGGCCCTTGGTGAGTGGGTTTAATGACAGATTAAGTTGCCCATTAGGAAGCCATTAGAACACAGCGTGATGCATCACTGGGTAAACGAGAGAGGCTGAAGTCAGAGACAGGTTCTTGGAGCGCTTGATCCAATTTAATTCTTCTATTTAAAAAAAAAAAAAAAAAAACCCTAGGCAGATGAGAGTGGAAGCTGTAAATCACCCTCTATGCAATGGCTCATCATAAGGGATATGGAGCAAAATTAGAGGAGGCACGAGAAGGAAAGCCGGTGATGAACAAGGCAGGGGCTGCTGCGGCGTGATTGAAGACAGGCTGGGAATGCGGGAGAAGCCGCTGGAAACTGGTTTGGGCTGGAGGTCTAATTACCGCATCCCAAGTCAGAAAAGCCCAGAACCCAGCCTTCTGCTCTGCCTTGGGGAGTAGGATGGGAGAATCTGTGTGCAGTAAACTTCCTGAGACAGTGCCTCATAGTGCCATCTACATGGAATGTGAAGTCAATCAGAATGTCTCTAAATCCTGGCTCTATTGGGTTTTGGCTGTGTGACTTTGGGTAAGTTACTTAACCTCTCTGAGTCACATTTTCCACCTGTGTTAAAGGAGGTAATCATCGCAAATGCAAAGGGTGGTGCTGAATATCAGGGTGGGCACCCGCTAAGTGATGCTTTCTTCTGTTTAATGTTGTAAAAGATATAAATGAGATGGTCCCTAAATGAGGGTAGAGTTTACTCCCCTTTAGCTCAGGTGGCACTTGTCAGGGAGATCAAGTAGGTTCTGTTCTTCCCTAGTAAAAGCAGGAAGGCTTTCCTGGGCGGGGTCCTCTGAGTGCTGGAAGAGGGGGAGGGTGTCCACTCAGAGAGGAGGCAGGAGGGCAGCCTTGCACACACTGGGCACCTCTGGGCCTCCAGCACTGGATGTCAGCTGTACTTGTTGAATGGATGTGCTGCCTTCAATCCCCACATCTGTTCTCTGCCCTTCTCTATCCTCTCTGTGCCCTGGGATGCTGATCCTGGCAATACCTCACCCAGTGTCTTTATTTGGGTTCTCCCAAAAGCAGAGCCCCAGATAAGGATGTGAGGGTAGCCTGTTTCTTGGGGAGCTTATGGTGAATGTGGAGCTCCCCATGCACGACCCCCTTCCAGGAGGGACTGATTGCCCCGCTGTTGCAACTGATTGCCCCTCCTTCAGGATTTGCCTAAACTACAGAGACAGCCACGGACACGCCCTCCTGGGCTGTTCACATCCTCATCTGCGTGGGGGCACAGAAGCCTGGCCATTCAGCCCACGGGAGACTCAAGACATGCTCCCAGCAACCTGCGGGGCTGCCCAAGGCTTTGCTGATCCTGCACCCCTGCATCACATCTCAGCTTCCCCCTCTGCCCAAATCTACTTCCTCCCTATTCCTTTCACAGGTATTGATTCCCTGATAAAAACCTTGCACCCCATCTTCCATCTCAGAGTCTTCTTGCAGAGAACCCAACCTGTGGCAGAGCTGGTCTCAGGACTC
>NW_012100432.1:4448038-4449068 GCF_000951045.1 Mandrillus leucophaeus | reverse complement strand
TGGCAGATATAGACAGGATATCTCCCGGGATGATTCTTACCGGCCTCCCAACTCCCAACTCCCCACCCCACCCCACCGCATCTCCAGAGCTGCACATGCTCTGATTGGATTGACCTTAAAAAGCTTGCTTCCATTCTAGTCAGGATGGGCAAAAGCAGTCTAAACTCCCTGAAGATTTGGCCATGAACCAATAAGATCCCTCCAGAGATTAGTGTAAAGCTAGTGCTCTGTTCTCTGCAATGACAGGTTATTTTAAAAAGTATTAACTAGGTCATTTGCAACGCAGTGTGAGTGGCCAAGGCTGCTGACTAGAATCCCCTTGGACTTTTAAAAAATCCAGATGCGCAGGCTGCACCCTCACCAGTTACATCAGAGTCACTCGGGCAGGACCTAGGCATCAGTATTTTTTAAAGCTCCCCAGGGAAACCCAAAGTGCAATCAAGTTTGAGAACCAACAGTTCAGTCCCCAGCTACTCAAAGGCTGGAGCAGGGATCAGTAGCATCAACATCCTTGAGAAGTCTCGGGCCCTTTCTCAGACCTACTGTTTCAGAATCTGCATTTTATTGGTTTTTTTGTTTGTTTGTTTGTTTTGTTTTTTATTTTATTTCTTCTTAAAAAGGGGATACATGTGCAGAATGTGCAGTTTTGTTATATAGGTATATGTGTGCCATGGTAGTTTGCTGCACCTGTTGACCTGTCCTCTAAGTTCCCTTCCCTCACCCTCCACCCCTCAACAGGCCCTGGTGTACACTGTTCCCCTCTCTGTGTCCATGTGTTGTCAATGTTCAACTCCCACTTATGAGTAAGAATATGCAGTGTTTGGTTTTCTCTTCCTGTGTTAGTTTGCTGAGAATAATGGCTTCCAGCTTCATCCATGTCCCTGCAAAGGACATGATCTCGTTCCTTTTTATATAACCTCATGTGGTTAATGGCTATGGTATTGGACCGTGCAGTTCTGGAGCAAGGCTTTTCAAACTTCTGTGGATTCCGAGGTGGCTGGATCACCTGAGGTTGGGAGCTCGAGACCAG
>NW_012100432.1:4442302-4445253 GCF_000951045.1 Mandrillus leucophaeus | reverse complement strand
TTCACATCCTCATCTGCGTGGGGGCACAGAAGCCTGGCCATTCAGCCCACGGGAGACTCAAGACATGCTCCCAGCAACCTGCGGGGCTGCCCAAGGCTTCGCTGATCCTGCACCCCTGCATCACATCTCAGCTTCCCCCTCTGCCCAAATCTACTTCCTCCCTATTCCTTTCACAGGTATTGATTCCCTGATAAAAACCTTGCACCCCATCTTCCATCTCAGAGTCTTCTTGCAGAGAACCCAACCTGTGGCAGAGCTGGTCTCAGGACTCGGAGCGAGGGAGCAGGGAAAGAGGACAGGAAAGCAGGGACAGTCAATTTAAGGGTATGTTGTCTGAGACAAAGATTCTGCTAGGACCTCTGAGAAGAGTACAAGATGCCTGGAGCCATTCACTGGGCAGTATCTGTCCATCAGCTCCCAGGCCCCAAAGAACCAGAGATGCCTGTGAGGGCTTTCACTGCCCTGCATTTCTGGGCTTCACATGTGCCCTGGCTGAGAGGGCTCCCTGTCTTCAAGGACGATCCTGAGCAGAAAGTGGGTGCATTTGAGGTGGGATGCTGTCTCGAGAATCTGAGCTTTATGAGAAGCAGACCCAGGGGGCATGGTGTGGGGCATCCCAAAGGACCTTCCATACATTAGGTGCCTTGGCGTTGGGGAGGAGCCCTCGGGAGTTCTGAGGGTGGGAGAAGAGGTAGGTGGGGCTAATCCTTCCCCATTCCCTCCCTGCCTCAGCACCAGGGCTCAGGCAGTAGCGCTGCCAGCTCTTCCTGGGATCAGAATCATGGCCCCGCTCCCCTTGTCCCTTCAGGCCGAGGAACATAAGGGCTTCCCATGGTTACTGGTGTCTGAGTGCCTCAACCTCCCTTGCTGGTTCCTTTCTCCTGCCCACACCTTTGTCAATAGTCCCCCCACTGAAGTCTCTTTGGTTGAGCAGTTGGTGGGGATGCTGACTGATAAAATGGTCTAGGCCACTGCTCACTGCTTAAAGCCTTGCTTCAGAGTGACCTTCTAGGGCCCCTGCAGTTCCCCCTTCTCCAACCCCTCCAGCCCCTCCAACCCTTCTCCCTCCCAGCTGGTCTGGGTTCCCTACCGCATCTACTTGCTTTTGAATCTGTTTCTTGTACATAAATGTGTGTTCTCCTCTTTCACAGCCTTACCGTTTGATTTGGAGAAAGAAAAAAAGCCAATTCTATAAAGCTATTAAATGTTTTCCTTTCACAAACACCAGTTTGGTATATTAGAAGCACTGCCTTTCATGCCTACTGAGTTCTCGGAAATGGGCTTCAAGTGCCTATTTCAGGAGTTGAAATCTGAACATCAGCTCTTTCTTCCTCTCTGCATTCCTGCCACACAATCCTAATCCTCTCCAGTGTGATGGGTCCCTCTGGCTGGGTAGAAGGGAGATCATTTAAAGGAAATATGAAAAAGAAAAGAGTAGTATTCCATTTCAAGAGATTTTTCTCCTGACACAGTTATTTTCAACAGGTGACAGGTATTGAAACTGATGAAAGATTCTTGGGTGAATACAAACCACTCCCCGCCCCTGTCCCCAGCACACATTCTCCAGAAATTCCAGAACGCCCAGTCAGTGGATTCATTCCACACATATTTAGTGCCTAACTACATGCCAAGGAGCTGGGTGCTAAGAACAAAAAAGTACGACTCCTGCCCTCTGCCATAGAGTTTGTGATCTGTGTTGATGCATTAGAGATTAATCCAATGATTGCACAAAATGTGATGTTGCAATTTTGCCTTTGCACTTGCTGTTCCCTCTGCCTGGAATGCTTGTCCCTGTAAGGTGTCTGCCCGGCTTCCTCTAGGCCTTTTCACAATCATCCCTCTTCACTCATGGCTTTCTTGGCCATTCTGTCAACATTCCTGCTCTTTTTTTCTCTCTAGCATACTTCTCTGTTTATAGACCATCTATCCCAGAATGTAAGCTTCATAAAAATACAGATTTTTCTTTTTGTAAAGTATTTGATTGTTCTCGGCAGAGAACAAAATTCCCAGAGCAGAAAACAATGCATGGGATATAGTAGGCGCTCAAACAATGTATATTGAATGAATAAACATGGACCACACTAAGTGCTAACGAGCATGGGCTGAGAAGGATTAGAGACAAGAGAGTTTCCAAGGGAACTGATAGTTGGGCTGATCTGAGGAAAGTTGGGAGGCATTAAGTAAGCCTAAAGGAGAGGGAAATAAATCCGTGCAGGAAACACTAGCATATGCCAGGGTGCTGGGTGAGCAGGAGCATGGTGGGCTCAAGAAACTAGAAGGAGGCCAGGTGCAGTGGCTCACGCCTGTAATCCCAACACTTTGGGAGGCTGAGACGGGTGGATCATGAGGTCAGGAGATCAAGATTATCCTGGTTAATGCGGTGAAACCCCATCTCTACTAAAAATACAAAAAAAATTAGCCGGGCGTGTTGGCAGGCACCTGTAGTTCTAGCTGCTCGGGAGGCTGAGGCAGGAGAATGGCGGAACCCGAGAGGTGGAGCTTGCAGTGAGCCAAGATCGCACCACTGCTCTCCAGCCTGGGCGACAGAGCGAGACTCCATCTCAAAAATAAAAGAGAAACTAGAAGGAGTTCAGTGGGATTGGAGCACAGAGGATGGGAAAGATATGTGGTGAGGGATTAATAACAAAGCTGACAGTTAGTACTGTCACACAGGGCTGGAAACTAGGCCAACCTTCACACAAGTCTGGGAGAAAGGTACTATACGTATTCCCATTTTACAGATGAGAAAATCAAGGCCCAGATAGTGTAGGTAACTTATACAAGTTACAAACCTAATGAGCAGCCGAATTAAAGTTCAAATGCAGGAACTTTGATCCAGAAGCCTAAGGTCTGAAATCCATATGGCTTTCAGTCTCCGGTAGGAGGACTAGGAGGGGTTGGCTCAGGTAGGGCTTTGTAGTGACATAGAATCCCAGGTTGGGGCTAGGGTA